>NC_053024.1:684373386-684568868 GCF_003073215.2 Triticum urartu
CAACTTGTGTGTCTAGAGGTGCCCCCTGCCCCTGTATATAAAGGAGCAGGGGGGGAGGCCGGCCCGCCCTCTATGGGCGCGCCAGGAGGAGTCCTCCTCCTAGTAGGAGTAGGACTCCCCTTTCCTACTCCTACTAGGAGGAGGAAAGGAAGGAGGAGAAGGAGAAGGAAGGAGAAAGAGGAAAGGGGGGCCGCCCCCCTAGTCCAATTCGGTTTGGGCTAGGGGGGCCGCACGCCCTGCCTCCTCTCTTCCACCACTTGGCCCATGAGGCCCATTACTTCTTCCTCGTATTCCCGTAACTCCCCGGTACCCTTGAAAATACCCGAATCACTCGGAACCTTTCCGATGTCCGAATATAGTCGTCCAATATATCGATTTTTACGTCTCGACCATTCGAGACTCCTCGTCATTTTCCCGATCTCATCCGGAACTCCGAACTACCTTCGATACATCAAATCGCATAAACTCATAATACAATCGTCACCGAAACTTTAAGCGTGCGGACCCTACGGGTTCAAGAACTATGTAGACATGACCGAGACATGTCTCCGGTCAGTAACCAATAGCGGAACCTGGATGCTCATATTGGCTCCCACATATTCTACGAAGATCTTTATCGGTCAGACCGTATAACAACATACGTTGTTCCCTTTGTCATCGGTATGTTACTTGCCCGAGATTCGATCGTCGGTATCTCAATACCTAGTTCAATCTCGTTACCGGCAAGTATCTTTACTCGTTCCGTAATACATCATCCCGCAACTAAATCATTAGTTGCAATGCTTGCAAGGCTTAAGTGATGTGCATTACCGAGAGGGCCCAGAGATACCTCTCCGACAATCGGAGTGACAAATCCTAATCTCGAAATACGCCAACCCAACAAGTACCTTCGGAGACACCTGTAGAGTACCTTTATAATCACCCAGTTACGTTGTGACGTTTGGTAGCACACAAAGTGTTCCTCTGGTAAACAGGAGTTGCATAATCTCATAGTCATAGGAACATGTATAAGTCATGAAGAAAGCAATAGCAACAAACTAAACGATCAAGTGCTATGCTAATGGAATGGGACAAGTCAATCACATCATTCTCCTAATGATGTGATCCCGTTAATCAAATGACAACTCATGTCTATGGTTAGGAAACATAACCATCTTTGATCAACGAGCTAGTCAAGTAGAGGCATACTAGTGACACTCTGTTTGTCTATGTATTCACACATGTATTATGTTTCCGGTTAATACAATTCTAGCATGAATAATAAACATTTATCATGATATAAGGAAATAAATAATAACTTTATTATTGCCTCTAGGGCATATTTCCTTCAGTCTCCCACTTGCACTAGAGTCAATAATCTAGTTCACATCGCCATGTGATTTAATACCAATAGTTCACATCACCATGTGATTAACACCCATAGTTCACATCGACATGTGACCAACACCCAAAGGGTTTACTAGAGTCAATAATCTAGTTCACATCACTATGTGATTAACACCCAAAGAGTACTGAGGTGTGATCATGTTTTGCTTGTGAGAGAAGTTTAGTCAACGGGTCTGCCACATTCAGATCCGTAAGTATTTTGCAAATTTCTATGTCAACAATGCTCTGCACAGAGCTACTCTAGCTAATTGCTCCCACTTTCAATAGGTATCCAGATTGAGATTTAGAGTCATCTGGATCAGTGTCAAAATTTGCATCGACGTAACCCTTTACGACGAACCTTTTGTCACTTCCATAATCAAGAAACATATCCTTATTCCACTAAGGATAATTTTGACCAATGTCCAGTGATCTACTCCTAGATCACTATTGTACTCCTTTGCCAAACTCAGGGCAGGGTATACAATAGGTCTGGTACACAGCATGGCATACTTTATAGAACCTATGGCTGAGGCATAGGGATGACTTTCATTCTCTCTCTATCTTCTGCCGTGGTCGGGTTTTGAGTCTTACTCAACTTCACACCTTGTAACACAGGCAAGAACTCCTTCTTTGACTGTTCCATTTTGAACTACTTCAAAGTCTTGTCAAGGTATGTACTCATTGAAAAACTTCTCAAGCGTCTTGATCTATCTCTATAGATCTTGATGCTCAATATGTAAGCAACTTCACCGAGGTCTTTCTTTGAAAAAACTCCTTTCAAACATTCCTTTATGCTTTGCAGAATAATTCTACATCATCTCCGATCAACAATATGTTATACATATACTTATCAGAAATGTTGTAGTGCTCCCACTCACTTTCTTGTAAATACAGGCTTCACCGCAAGTCTGTATAAAACTATATGCTTTGATCAACTTATCAAAACGTATATTCCAACTCCGAGATGCTTGCACCAGTCCATAGATGGATCGCTGGAGCTTGCATATTTTGTTAGTACCTTTAGGATCGACAAAGCCTTCTGGTTGCATCATATACAACTCTTCTTTAATAAATCCTATTAAGGAATGCAGTTTTGTTTATCCATTTGCCAAATTTCATAAAATGCGGCAATAGCTAAAATGATTCGGACAGACTTAAGCATAGATACGAGTGAGAAATTCTCATCGTGGTCAACACCTTGAACTTGTCAAAACCTTTTTGCGACAATTCTAGCTTTGTAGATAGTAACACTACTATCAGCGTCCGTTTTCCCCTTGAAGATTCATTTAATCTCAATGGCTCGCCGATCTTTGGGCAAGTCAATCAAAGTCCATACTTTGTTCTTATACATGGATCTCATCTCAGATTTCATGGCCTCAAGCCATTTTGCGGAATCTGGGCTCATCATCGCTTCCTCATAGTTCGTAGGTTCATCATGGTCAAGTAACATGACCTCCAGAACAGGATTACCGTACCACTCTGGTGCGGATCTCACTCTGGTTTACCTACGAGGTTCGGTAGTAACTTGATCTGAAGTTACATGATCATCATCATTAGCTTCCTCACTAATTGGTGTAGTAGTCACAGAAACAGATTTCTGTGATGAACTACTTTCCAATAAGGGAGCAGGTACAGTTACCTCATCAAGTTCTACTTTTCTCCCACTCACTTCTTTTGAGAGAAACTCCTTCTCTAGAAAGGATCCATTCTCAGCAATGAACATCTGTGATAGAAGGTGTACCCAACATTTTCTTTTGGGTATCCTATGAAGACGCACTTCTCCGATTTGGGTTTGAGCTTATCAGGTTGAAACTTTTTCACATAAGCATTGCAACCTCAAACTTTAAGAAACGACAACTTAGGTTTCTTGCCAAACCATAGTTCATATGGTGTCGTCTCAACGGATTTAGATGGTGCCCTATTTAACGTGAATGTAGCTGTCTCTAATGCATAACCTCAAAACTATAGTGGTTAATCGGTAAGAAACATCATAGATTGCACTATATCCAATAATAGTATGGTTATGACGTTCGGACACACCATTATGCTATGGTGTTCCAGGTGGCACGATTTTGTGAAACTATTCCACATTGTTTTAATTGAAGACCAAACTCGTAACTCAAATATTTGTCTCTGCGATCAGATCATAGAAACTTTATTTTCTTGTCACGATGATTTTCCACTTCACTCTGAAGTTTTTGAACTTTTCAAATGTTTCAGACTTATGTTTCATCAAGTAGATATACCCATATCTACTCAAATCATCTGTGAAGGTTAGAAAATAACGATACCTGCCGCGAGCCTCAACATTCATCGGACTGCATACATCAGTATGTATTATTTCCAATAAGTCAGTTGCTTGCTCCATTGTTCCGGAGAACGGAGTCTTAGTCATCTTGCCCATGAGGCACGGTTCGCAATCATCAATTGATTCATAATCAAGTGATTCCAAAAGCCCATCAGCATGGATTTTCTTCATGCGCTTTACACCAATATGACCTAAATGGCAGTGCCACAAATAAGTTGCACTATCATTATTAACTTTGCATCTTTTGGCTTCAATATTATGAGAATGTGTATCACCACAATCGAGATCCAACAAACCATTTTCATTGGGTGTATGACCATAGAAGGTTTTATTCATGTAAACAGAACAACAATTTATTCTCTTACTTAAATGAATAACCGTATTGCAATAAACATGATCAAATCATATTCATGCTCAACACAAACACCAAATAACACTTATTTAGGTTCAACACTAATCCCGAAAGTATAGGGAGTGTGCGATGATGATCATATCAATCTTGGAACCACTTCCAACACACATCGTCACTTCACCCTTAACTAGTCTCTGTTCATTCTTTAACTCCCATTTTGAGTTACTACTCTTAGCAACTGAACCAGTATCAAATACCGAGGGGTTGCTACGAACACTAGTAAAATACACATCAATAATCTGTATATCAAATATACCTTTGTTCACTTTGCCATCCTTCTTATCCGCCAAATACTTGGGGCAGTTCCGCTTCCAGTGACTAGTCCCTTTGCAGTAGAAGCACTTAGTCTCAGGCTTAGGACCAGACTTGGGCTTCTTCACTTGAGCAGCAACTTGCTTGCTGTTCTTCTTGAAGTTCCCTTTCTTTCCCTTTGCCCTTTTCTTGAAACTAGTGGTCTTGTTAATCATCAACACTTGATGCTCTTTCTTGATTTCTACCTTCATCGATTTCATCATCATGAAAAGCTCGAGAATCGTTTTCATCATCCCTTGCATACTATAGTTCATCACGAAGTTCTACTAATTTGGTGATGGTGACTAGAGAATTCTGTCAATCACTATTTTATCTGGAAGATTAACTCCCAAGCGATTGTAGTACCCAGACAATCTGAACACATGCTCACTGCTTGAGCTATTCTCCTCCATCTTTTAGCTATAGAACTTGTTGGAGACTTCATGCCTCTCAATTCGGGTATTTGCTTGAAATATTAACTTCAACTCCTGGAACATCCATATGATCCATGACATTCAAAACATCTTTGAAGTCCCGATTCTAAGCTGTTAAGCATGGTGCACTAAACTATCAAGTAGTCATCATATTGAGCTAGCCAAACGTTCATGACGTCTGCATCTGCTCCTGCAATAGGTCTGTCACCTAGCGGTGCATTAAGGACATGATTCTTCTGTGCAGCAATGAGGATAAACCTCAGATCACGGATCCAATCCGCATCATTGCTACTAACATCTTTCAACTTAGTTTTCTCTAGGAACATATCAAAAATAAAACAGGGGAGCTAAACGCGAGCTATTGATCTACAACATAGATATGCTAATACTACCAGGACTAAGTTCATGATAAATTTAAGTTCAATTAATCATATTACTTAAGAACTCCCACTTAGAAAGACATCCCTCTAATCTTCTAAGTGATCACGTGATCCAAATCAACTAAACCATAACCGATCATCACGTGAAATGGAGTAGTTTTCGATGGTGAACATCACTATGTTGATCATATCTACTATATGATTCACGCTCGACCTTTCAGTCTCAATGTTCCGAGGCCATATCTGCATATGCTAGGCTCGTCAAGTTTAACCTGAGTATTCTGCGTGTGCAAAACTGGCTTGCACCCGTTGTAGATGGACGTAGAGCTTATCACACCCGATCATCACGTGGTGTATGGGCACGACGAACTTTGGCAACGGTGCATACTCAGGGAGAACACTTTTATCTTGAAATTTAGTGAGAGATCATCTTATAATGCTACCATCAATCAAAGCAAGATAAGATGCATAAAAGATAAACATCACATGCAATCAAAATATGTGACATGATATGGCCATCATCATCTTGTGCCTTTGATCTCTATCTCCAAAGCATCGTCATGATCTCCATCGTCACCGGCATGACACCATGATCTCCATCATCTTGATCTATATCAATGTGTCGTCACATGGTCGTCTCGCCAACTATTGCTCTTGCAACTATTGCTATCGCATAGCGATAAAGTAAAGCAATTATTTGTCACTTGCATCTTATGCAATAAAGAGACAACCATAAGGCTTCTGCTAATTGCCGATAACTTCAACAAAACATGATCATCTCATACAACAACTTATATCTCATCATGTCTTGACCATATCACATCACAACATGCCCTGCAAAAACAAGTTAGATATCCTCTACTTTGTTGTTGCAAGTTTTACGTGGCTGCTACTGGGCTGAGCAAGAACCGTTCTTACCTACGCATCAAAAACCACAACGATAGTTTGTCAAGTTAGTGCTGTTTTAACCTTCTCAAGGACCGGGCGTAGCCACACTCGGTTCAAGTAAAGTTGGAGAAACTGACACCCGCCAGCCACCTGTGTGCAAAGCACGTCGGTAGAACCAGTCTCGCTAAGCGTACGCGTAATGTCGGTCCGGGCCGCTAACAATACCGCCGAACCAAAGTATGACATGCTGGTAAGCAGTATGACTTATATCGCCCACAACTCACTTGTGTTCTACTCGTGCATATTACATCAACGCATAAAACCTGGCTCGGATGCCACTGTTGGGGAACGTAGTAATTTCAAAAATTTCCTACGCACACGCAAGATCATGGTGATGCATAGCAACGAGAGGGGAGAGTGTTGTCCACGTACCCTCGTAGACCGAAAGCGGAAGCGTTAGCACAACGCGGTTGATGTAGTCGTACGTCTTCATGATCTGACCGATCCAAGTACCGAACGTACGACACCTCCGAGTTCAGCACACGTTCAGCTCGATGACGTCCCGCGAACTCCGATCCAGCAGAGCTTCGCGGGAGAGTTCCGTCAGCACGACGGCGTGGTGACGGTGATGATGTTGCTACTGACGCAGGGCTTCGCCTAAGCACCGCTACGATATGACCGAGGTGGAATATGGTGGAGGGGGGCACCGCACACGGCTGGGAGAGATCAACTGATCAACTTGTGTGTCTGGAGGTGCCCCCTGCCCCTGTATATAAAGGAGCAAGGGGGGAGGCCGGCCCGCCCTCTATGGGCGCGCCAGGAGGAGGAGTCCTCCTCCTAGTAGGAGTAGGACTCCCCTTTCCTACTCCTACTAGGAGGAGGAAAGGAAGGAGGAGAAGGAGAAGGAAGGAGAAGGAGGAAAGGGGGGCCGCCCCCCTAGTCCAATTCGGTTTGGGCTAGGGGGCCGCACGCCCTGCCTCCTCTCTTCCACCACTTGGCCCATGAGGCCCATTACTTCTTCCTCGTATTCCCGTAACTCCCCGGTACCCCTGAAAATACCCGAATCACTCGGAACCTTTCCGATGTCCGAATATAGTCGTCCAATATATCGATTTTTACGTCTCGACCATTTCGAGACTCCTCGTCATTTCCCCGATCTCATCCGGAACTCCAAACTACCTTCGGTACATCAAATCGCATAAACTCATAATACAATCGTCACCGAAACTTTAAGCGTGCGGACCCTACGGGTTCGAGAACTATGTAGACATGACCGAGACATGTCTCCGGTCAATAACCAATAGCGGAACCTGGATGCTCATATTGGCTCCCACATATTCTATGAAGATCTTTATTGGTCAGACCATATAACAACATACGTTGTTCCCTTTGTCATCGGTATGTTACTTGCCCGAGATTCGATCGTCGGTATCTCAATACCTAGTTCAATCTCGTTACCGACAAGTATCTTTACTCGTTCCGTAGTACATCATCCCGCAACTAACTCATTAGTTGCAATGCTTGCAAGTCTTAAGTGATGTGCATTACCGAGAGGGCCCAGAGATACCTCTCCGACAATCGGAGTGACAAACCCTAATCTCGAAATACGCCAACCCAACAAGTACCTTCGGAGACACCTGTAGAGTACCTTTATAATCACCCAGTTACGTTGTGACGTTTGGTAGCACACAAAGTGTTCCTCTAGTAAACAGGAGTTGCATAATCTCATAGTCATAGAAACATGTATAAGTCATGAAGAAAGCAATAGCAACAAACTAAACGATCAAGTGCTATGCTAATGGAATGGGTCAAGTCAATCACATCATTCTCCTAATGATGTGATCCCGTTAATCAAATGACAACTCATGTCTATGGTTAGGAAACATAACCATCTTTGATCAACGAGCTAGTCAAGTAGAGGCATACTAGTGACACTCTGTTTGTCTATGTATTCACACATGTATTATGTTTCCGGTTAATACAATTATAGCATGAATAATAAAAATTTATCATGATATAGGGAAATAACTAATAACTTTATTATTGCCTCTAGGGCATATTTCCTTCACATGGATGGAGGCAGCAGCATCAACATCCTCTATTATGAGACGTTCCGCCGGATGGGATTGATGGATAAAAATCTTAAACAATCCAACACTGTTTTTCATGGTGTGGTACCTGGTAAGTCGGCATACCCAGTTGGTAAGATCGAGCTGGAAGTAGCCTTTGGGGATGAGTATGACTCCAGCGCAGAAAAATTAACCTTTGAAGTGGTTAAGATCAAAAGCCCATATCATGCTCTGTTTGGGCGGCCGCCTTATGCCGAGTTCATGGCTCGACCGTGTTACGTATATTTGCAGCTCAAGATGCCGGGTCACAAGGGTCGAGGTGAAGCGACACCAAGCACGGCAGACGGTGCGGCAGCGGAGGAGGGCTTTGGGGGGAGGGGGGCAGGCGGACAAGGATCTCCCAGAGCAGGATCTCTTCCGGGAGGGAATGTGTAACGCCCCGTATGTAACCTGCCATATTTGTATTCCAACTCTTGCCATTTTCGGCACTAAGTTATGATATTTCCTCGTTGTTGGGTTTTGTCCTCGTTTTTTCCTTTGTCATGCATCTCATATCATGTCATCATGTGCATCGCATTTGCATACGTGTTCGTCTCATGCATCCGAGCATTTTCCCCGTTGTCCGTTTTGCATTACGACACTCCTATGTCCTTCGGTGTTCCCTTTTGCCTCTTTTCGTGTGCGGGTGTTAAACATTCTCGGATTGGACCAAGACTTGCCAAGCGGCCTTGGTTTACTACCGGTAGACCGCCTGTCAAGTTTCGTGCCATTTGGACTTCGTTTGATACCCCAACGGTTAACCGAGGAACCGTAAAGGCCTCGTGTGTGTTGCAGCCCAACACCTCTCCAAAGTGGCCCAAGGCCCACCTAAACCCCCTCCATCATCTCGGTTGTTTGATCACGATCGCGTGGTCGAAAACCGTGCTCAATTTGGAGCCTCCTAGCTCCTTCTATGTATAAATAGGCCTCCCCCTCCTTCATTTGCAGATGAAACCCTAAAAAACGCCCCCTCTGCCGCCGGACGTGTCCGTCCGCCGCCGGACACGCCGCGCCGCCGCCCGCGTCCAACCACAGGGCGCCACGTGTCCCACCGGCCACCTCCCGCGCTGCGGCCCGCCTGAGCCCGGGACGGGCCCCCGAGGCCCGTCGTCTCCTCCGCCGCCCGGGTCTTCGCCCTGCCGTCCCCGCCACGCCGCCGCAAGTCCCTCGCCGCGCCGCTCGGCCGCCGCCTCGCCGCCCGCCGCCTACTCTGCCGCCCAGCTTGCCGCCCGACGCCGGCCACCTCGACTCCGGCCAGATCCAGCCACGGGCTGACCGGATCCATCCTCCCTTCGCTCCGGCGACTCCTCCCCCGCAACGCCGGCGAGCTCCCTCGAACTACGGTGAAGCCCCGGCGAACCTCGGTTCGTGTGCCGATCTAGATCTGGGACGAACCCTAGGGTTGACCTCGTTCCTCCTCTAAGTCCCTAATAATTTTAGCATTTTTCATCATGTCATAACTTTGCATCCGTAGCTCCGTTTTGGACGTGTAACATATCAAATTGTTCATCTGGATGTGCACTTCATTTCATTCCATTGCACCATGTTCATTTGAGTTCATCTTGATGCCCTAAATACTGTTGCAAGATTGCTATGTAATGTTAGTTTCAAATTCTTAACAGATTATGGACATTTGTCATTTTTGCCATGTTTAATGTGTGCCTCCTATGAACTTGAGCCCTACATGTGTTTTGTTATATGCCATGCCATCTTTACAGGGGTGTATTCCATGTATTTTTGTGATCATTGTGGTGACTAGCACAAGCATGCAAAGTAGCTCTCGTGATGTTGCTGATTTCAGGGACTTCGGATTCTTCTAAGTCATTTCCCGGATGATATTTTTATGCCATGTATTCATGTTGCTACAGAGTGATCCATGCCTCTTTTGAGCATGTTCAGTAAGGATGATTTTGAGATATTGTTATGTTCTATCCATCCATGTCTTTGTTGGCAATTATGGAATAACTTAGCATGATTCAATCTTGCTCTACTTTTGCTATAAAATGTTCCTGGCAGATTGTTTACGTGTTAATCAATTTTGCCAAGGTTGTTGTAGTTGTTCCATGCATGCTATGAGAGTGTTCTTGCCATGGTTAGCTTATTTATCATGTCTACTTGCTGGGTGTATGCTTAGCTTGTCATGCAATGCCTTGTGGTGAGTGCATCGAGCTCGCAAACTTGCCTATGTAACTCTGTTTTGCCATGTTCCAGTTTTCTGCTAAGTCTGAATCTGTTAACGAAACTTGCTATGTTTACATGGGTGCCATTGTATTTTCTGATCCCTTTTGGCTTATGGTCAGTAAGGGACTTTTGTTATATGCTTTGAGTAGGTTCATGCCATGCCTTGCTTTGCCATGATATGTTCCTGTAGCATGTTGTTATCTTGCTCTAAACATTGCTTTTTGATGTTAAATCCTGACATGTTATTTTCACATCCCGCATATCATGCCATGTTTTGCATCATGTTGCTTGCGCATTACACCATGGTTGATCGTGGTTCCCTTTGCTTGTGTTCTTGCTTTGGGTAGAGCCGGGAGACGAGTACGTGATCGAGGAACCCATTGAGAATGCTTACGAGGATCAAGCTTACGTCAACTCGGAGAACTTTGCAGGCAAGATGACCATACCCTCGAAATCACTTCTATCTTTGCTTGCTAGTTGCTCGCTCTATTGCTATGCCTATGCTACGATACCTACCACTTTCTTATCATGCCTCCTATGTTGCCATGTCAAACCTCTAACCCACCTTGTCCTAGCAAACCGTTGTTTGACTATGTTACCGCTTTGCTCAGCCCCTCTTATAGCGTTGTTAGTTGCAGGTGAAGATTGGAGTTTGTTCCTTGTAGGAACATGTTTATTGTTGGGGTATCACTACTATATCTTGTTTACTTTAATGCACCTATATACTTGGTAAAGGGTGGAAGGCTCGGCCTTATGCCTGGTGTTTTGTTCCACTCTTGCCGCCCCTAGTTTCCGTCATACCGGTGTTATGTTCCTTGATTTTGCGTTCCTTACACGGTTGGGTTATAATGGGAACCCCCTGACAGTTCGCCTTGAATAAAACTCCTCCAGCAAGGCCCAACCTTGGTTTTACCATTCGCCACCTAGCCTTTTTCCCTTGGGTTCCGTGGACTCAAGGGTCATCTTTATTTTAAACCCCCGGGCCAGTGCTCCTCTGAGTGTTGGTCCAAACTAGAGCCCTTTGCAGCGCCCCCTCGGGGAAACTTGAGGTTTGGTTTTAATTGTACGGAGCGCTCATCCGGCATGCCCTGAGAACGAGATATGTGCAGCTCCTATCGGGATTTGTCGGCACATTCGGGCGGCTTTCCTGGTTTAGTTTTACCATTGTCGAGATGTCTTGTAACCGGGATTCCGAGTCTGATCGGGCCATCCTAGGAGAAGGAATATCCTTCGTGGACCGTGAGAGCTTGTGATGGGCTAAGTTGGGACACCCCTGCAGGGATTTAAACTTTCAAAAGCCGTGCCGCGGTTATGGGCAGATGGGAATTTGTTAATGTCCGGTTGTAGAAAACCTGAAACTTAACTTAATTAAAATGGATCAACAGCGTGTGTAGCCGTGATGGTCTCTTTTCGGCAGAGTCCGGGAAGAGAACACGGCCTCAAGTTATGCTTGAACGTAAGTATTTCTAGGATCACTTCTTGATCATAGTTTCTCGACCGTGCCTTGGCTTTCTCTTCTCGCTCTCATTTGCGTATGTTAGCCACCATATATGCTAGTACTTGCTGCAGCTCCACCTCATACATTTTACTCTACCTATAAGCTTAAATAGTCTTGATCGCGAGGGTGTGAGATTGCTGAGTCCCCGTGACTCACATATTACTTCCAAAACCAGATGCAGGTGTCGATGATACTATTCCAGGAGATACGACTGAGCTCAAGTGGGAGTTCGATGAGGACTCGGGACGATACTATGTTTCCTTTCCAGACGATCAGAGTGGAGCCCAGTTGGGGCGATCGGGGACATTATGCATTTGGGGTTGTCTTTATTTTGGTTCCGTAGTTGGACCTTGATTGTATCTGGATGATTGTAATGCTATTTATGTTATTGTGTCAAGTGGCGATTGTAAGCCAACTATGTACCTCTTTTCTTATTCAGTACATGGGATGTGTAAAGATTACCCCTCTTGCGACATTGGCTACAATGCGGTTATGCCTCTAAGTCGTGCTCCGACACGTGGAAGATATAACCGCATTGTGGGTGTTACAAGTTGGTAATCAGAGCCTTCCCCGACTTAGGAGCCCCCTGCTTGATCGAATCGCTGGCGTTGTTGAGTCTAGAAAAATATTTTGAGTCTTTTAGGATTATATATATCGGAGAGTAGGATTCCTTTTACTCCTCGGTCCCTTCGTCGCTCTGGTGAGGCATCCTGACGTAGAGTTTTGACTCTTCTCTTCTCAAATTTCACTAAAAAAATTTAGGATCACGCGGTTATCTCGGAATTGTTTCGATGGTTTTGTGATGAGAACATTGTTCTTGGTGCCTCCTGACATTTAGGGGTTGTGGCAGTGTCCCGGGGAGTTGAGCTCCGAGGTGTTGTCATCACAATTTTATCGTTGCAGTTCTGGAATACCTAAGTTTCGCCGACATCGAAAATCTCTTTTATGCAGTTGTTGGTGACATAACCTCGACGCCACCCAGTACTGGGGCGGGAGTTCGGGAGTATTGCCAAAGCTCGTATAACGGATGCTTTTCGAAGGTTGAGGTAAATGATTTCCGAAGGTTTCTTGGTTATGTGTTGAAGGATGGATACAGCTGGATGTATGATTTGCAAGTTTTGGGTGAGATATTATGCTTCCCCTGTATCCCCAACACCTGATTGCATAACCGGAAAGGTTCAGAGTTTCATAGGTGGGAATTCATGTAGCTCTAGTATTTCTTCCGCAGATATTTGGGTTGTGATTGGGTAATCCTTACCAAGTATTTGTTCTTGTCCGTACCTTGTTGTTTTATTCATCTACCTCTATCTAAGTGGCTTCTCAATTTATGGAAGTGTGACCATTTAATTTGGAATTCATTCGTTCATTCTTGTTCGAATGTTAAGGCTATATGTTGCAATTTCGATCCATTTGATTCAGCTTGAATATATGTCTGTCAAGATGCTAACGGATGTCACCCTCTTCAGGATGGCTCCTCCAACGCGTCAGAATCCGGATCCGCCGCCACCACCTCCACCTCCGGAGGCATGACAAGCTGTGATGGCCGCTACCAACGCCAACACGCAGATGCTCATGCAACTCTTGCAAGAGCGCAACCAAGATAATCAAGGCCATGGCAACAATCAGAATCAGTTTGCTCCAGTCAACCAGTTCCTCGCAAACCAGCCAAAGACCTTCAGTAACTGTGTCGAGGCCACAAACGCTGATGATTGGCTCGTGGATATCTGCAGCAACGTCAGGCCTGAGGACTTTGTCAAGTTTGCCTCGTTCGAACTCAAAGACCAAGCTGCAGAGTGGTATCAGCAATACAAAGATTCCAGAGGAGGTCGTGTGATTACCTGGGATGAATTCCGCCAAGACTTCAAAGCTCACCACATTCCTCAGAGTGTTGTTGAGAGTAAGCGTGAGGAGTTCCACAATCTGAAGCAAGGCAGCTTGTCTGTTTACCAGTACAACATCATGTTCCAGAAGCTCGCTCGTTTCGCTAAGCAAGACGTCCCTGACGAGAAGAGCATGATTTATCAGTTCAGAGGTGGCCTCAGAGAAGATCTTCAACTAGCTCTTGTGCTTTTTGAGCCGAAAAAGTATGATGAATTCTACAATATGGCACTAAAGTAAGAGACTGCTCAGCTAAAGTGCGATGCTTCCGAGAAGAGAGTGAGGGATGCTACTCCTTCTTCCTCAACTCAAGTGGCAGCTAAGCAACAAAAGTATTGGTTGCCTCCTCCTCCGTTCCATCAGCCTTATCAGCAGAAGAGCAAAGGTGGCAATGGATCTTCCCCCCCCCCCAACCCAGGCTTTCAGAAAAAGACTTCGTCTCATGCTCCAAGATCAAGTGCTCCGTATCACCGTCCGCTCTCGGAGGTTACGTGCAACAAGTGTCAACAGAAGGGTCACTATGCAAACAAATGCTTCAACCAGAGGCGTCTTCCTCCTCCTCCTGTGAGATCTGCCAGCACCACAGTGGTCAAGCATAATCCCAAGCATGCCAAGGTCAACTTGATGAACGCAGCTCAGGCAGAGGACTCGTCAGAAGTTATCATGGGTAACCTTCCTGTTAACGATGTTCCTGCAAAAGTCCTTTTTGATACTGGTGCATCGCATTGTTTCATTTCTAAACCTTTTGCATCAAAGTATGAGTGTGATTATCAACATTTGCCAAGATCTTTATCAATTGTGTCCCGAGCAAGCAAATGACAGCTAATATCTGCGTCCCGGATGTTACTATCACGTTGGGCGACTACAAATTTCTAGCTTCTCCTATTGTTCTTGGTGACTCGGATATTGATCTTATTCTCGGAATGGACTGGCTTTCTAAGCATAAGGCCCAGCTTGATTGTGTTGCCAGGCAGATTCAATTGACACATTCGTCTGAGGATGTAATCGTCTTTGCCGCTCATGATGATACCATTCGTCTGTTTTCTCTCAATGAGAAGGGTGAGTTGGATGCCATCTCCCAGATTTGAGTCGTTTGTGAATATCAAGACGTCTTTCCAAAAGAGCTTCCAGGAATGCCTCCTCACCGGCCAGTTGAATTCGTCATTGATCTTGAGCCTGGCACGGAACCTGTTTGCAAACGTCCTTACAAGCTTGGACCAGAAGAGTTGAAGGAGCTGAAGAAACAACTCGATATTCAAGAGCGTATGGGACTCATCCGACCAAGATCTTATCCTTGTGGTTGTGGTGTTCTTTTTGTCAAGAAGAAGGATGGGACAGACCGACTTTGTGTCGACTACCGTCCATTGAACAAGAAGACCATAAAGAACAAGTACCCACTTCCCAACATCAACGAGCTTTTCGAACAACTCAAAGGTGCTCAAGTATTCTCCAAGCTTGACCTCTGTATGTGTTGGAAATATGCCCTAGAGGCAATAATAAAATCATTATTATTATATTTCCTTGTTCATGATAATTGTCTTTATTCATGCTATAATTGTATTATCCAGAAATCGTAATACATGTGTGAATAATAGACACCAACATGTCCCTAGTAAGCCTCTAGTTGACTAGCTCGTTGATCAACGGATAGTCATGGTTTCCTGACTATGCACATTGGATGTCATTGATAACGAGATCACATCATTAGGAGAATGATGTGATGGACAAGACCCAATCCTAAACATAGCACAAGATCGTATAGTTCGTTTGCTAGAGTTTTCCAATGTCAAGTATCCTTTCCTTAGACCATGAGATCGTGTAACTCCCAGATACCGTAGGAGTGCTTTGGGTATACCAAACATCACAACGTAACTGGGTGACTATAAAGGTATACTACGGGTATCTCCGAAAGTGTCTGTTGGGTTGACACGGATCAAGACTGGGATTTGTCACTCCGTATGACGGAGAGGTATCACTGGGCCCACTCGGTAATGCATCATCATAATGAGCTCAGAGTAACCAAGTGTCTGGTCACGGGATCATGCATTACGGTACGAGTAAAGTGACTTGCCGGTAAGGAGATTGAACGAGGTATTGGGATACCGACGATCAGATCTCGGGCAAGTAACATACCGATTGACAAAGGGAATTGTATACGGGGTTGCTTGAATCCTCGACATCGTGGTTCATCCGATGAGATCATCGAGGAGCATGTGGGAGCCAACATGGGTATCCAGATCCCGCTGTTGGTTATTGGCCGGAGAGTCATCTCGGTCATGTCTACATGTCTCCCGAACATGTAGGGTCTACACACTTAAGGTTTGGTGACGCTAGGGTTGTAGGGATATGTATATGCAGTAACCCGAATGTTGTTCGGAGTCCCGGATGAGATCCCGGACGTCACAAGGAGTTCCGGAATGGTCCGGGAGTAAAGAATTATATATAGGAAGTGCTATTTCGGGCATCGGGACAAGTTTCGGGGTCACCGGTATTGTACCGGGTCCACCGGAAGGGTCCCGGGGGTCCACCGGGTGGGGCCACCTGCCCCCGGGGGCCACATGGGCTGTAGGGGGTGCGCATTGGCCTATATGGGCCAAGGGCACCAGCCCCAAGAGGCCCATGCGCCTAGGGTTCAAGGAAGGGAAGAGTCCCAAAAGGGGAAGGCACCTCCTAGGTGCCTTGGGGAGGAGGGATTCCTCCCCTTGGCCGTGCCCCCCTAGGAGATTGGATCTCCTAGGGCCGGCGCCCCCCCTTGGCCCTCCTATATATAGTGGGGAGATGGAGGACTTCTCACCCCACGCCTTTGGTGCCTCCCTCTCCCTCTCCAACACATCCTCCTCCTCCATAGTGCTTGGCGAAGCTCTGCCGGAGTACTGCAGCTCCACCACCACCACGCCGTCGTGCTGCTGCTGGAGCCATCTTCCTCAACCTCTCCTTCCTCCTTGCTGGATCAAGAAGAAGGAGACGTCACGCTGACCGTACGTGTGTTGAACGCGGAGGTGCCGTTCGTTCGGTGCTAGGATCTCCGGTGATTTGGATCACTCGAGTACGCCTTCCTCATCCCCGTTATTTGAACGCTTCTGCGTGTGATCTACAAAGGTATGTAGATGCAATCCGATCACTCGTTGCTAGATGAACTCATAGATGGATCTTGGTGAAACCGTAGGAAATTTTTTGTTTTCTGCAACGTTCCTCAACAGTGGCATCATGAGCTAGGTCTATGCGTAGTTCTCTTGCACGAGTAGAACACAATTTGTTGTGGGCGTTGATGTTGTCAACTTTCTTGCCGCTACTAGTCTTATCTTGCTTCAACGGTATTGTGGGATGAAGCGGCCCGAGAAGGGGTTCTTGCCTGTGTTGCAAGGTGTGAAATTGAGCTCAGCTCAATGTCCGACCACGGCAGAAGATATAGAAGAGATGAGTGTCATCCCCTATGCCTCAGCCATAGGTTCTATTATGTATGCCATGCTGTGTACCAGACCTGATGTAAACCTTGCCGTAAGTTTGGTAGGTAGGTACCAAAGTAATCCCGGCAAGGAACACTGGACAGCGGTCAAGAATATCCTGAAGTACCTGAAAAGGACTAAGGAAATGTTTCTCGTTTATGGAGGTGACGAAGAGCTCGTCGTACAAGGTTACGTCGACGCTAGCTTCGACACAGATCTGGATGACTCTAAGTCACAAACCGGATACGTGTATATTTTGAATGGTGGGGCAGTAAGCTGGTGCAGTTGCAAGCAAAGCATCGTGGTGGGATCTACATGTGAAGTGGAGTACATGGCAGCCTCGGAGGCAGCGCATGAAGCAATTTGGGTGAAGGAGTTCATCACCGACCTAGGAGTCATATCCAATGCGTCGGGGCCGATCAAGCTCTTCTGTGACAACACTGGAGCTATTGCACTTGCCAAGGAGCCCAGGTTTCACAAGAAGACAAGGCACATCAAGCGTCGCTTCAACTCCATTCGTGAAAATGTTCAAGATGGAGACATAGATATTTGTAAAGTACACACGGACCTGAATGTAGCAGATCCGTTGACTAAACCTCTCCCTAGAGCAAAACATGATCAACACCAGAATTCCATGGGTGTTCGATTCATCACAATGTAACTAGATTATTGACTCTAGTGCAAGTGGGAGACTATTGGAAATATGCCCTAGAGGCAATAATAAAATCATTATTATTATATTTCCTTGTTCATGATAATTGTCTTTATTCATGCTATAATTGTATTATCCAGAAATCGTAATACATGTGTGAATAATAGACACCAACATGTCCCTAGTAAGCCTCTAGTTGACTAGCTTGTTGATCAACGGATAGTCATGGTTTCCTGACTATGGACATTGGATGTCATTGATAACGAGATCACATCATTAGGAGAATGATGTGATGGACAAGACCCAATCCTAACATAGCACAAGATCGTATAGTTCGTTTGCTAGAGTTTTCCAATGTCAAGTATCCTTTCCTCAGACCATGAGATCGTGTAACTCCCGGATACCGTAGGAGTTCTTTGGGTATACCAAACGTCACAACGTAACTGGGTGACTATAAAGGTATACTACGGGTATCTCCGAAAGTGTCTGTTGGGTTGACACGAATCAAGACTGGGATTTGTCACTCCGTATGACGGAGAGGTATCACTGGGCCCACTCGGTAATGCATCATCATAATGAGCTCAGAGTGACCAAGTGTCTGGTCACGGGATCATGCATTACGGTACGAGTAAAGTGACTTGCCGGTAACAAGATTGAACAAGGTATTGGGATACCGACGATCAGATCTCGGGCAAGTAACATACCGATTGACAAAGGGAATTGTATACGGGGTTGCTTGAATCCTCGACATCGTGGTTCATCCGATGAGATCATCGAGGAGCATGTGGGAGCCAACATGGGTATCCAGATCCCGCTGTTGGTTATTGGCCGGAGAGTCGTCTCGGTCATGTCTACATGTCTCCCGAACCCGTAGGGTCTACACACTTAAGGTTCGGGGACGCTAGGGTTGTAGGGATATGTATATGCAGTAACCCGAATGTTGTTCGGAGTCCCGGATGAGATCCCGGACGTCACGAGGAGTTCCGGAATGGTCCAGGGGTAAAGAATTATATATAGGAAGTGCTATTTCGGGCATCAGGACAAGTTTCGGGGTCACCGGTATTGTACCGGGTCCACCTGAAGGGTCCCGGGGGTCCACCGGGTGGGGCCACCTGCCCCCGGGGGCCACATGGGCTTTAGGGGGTGCGCCTTGGCCTATATGGGCCAAGGGCACCAGCCCCAAGAGGCCCATGCTCCTAGGGTTCAAGGAAGGGAAGAGTCCCAAAAGGGGAAGGCACCTCCTAGGTGCCTTGGGGAGGAGGGATTCCTCCCCTTGGCCGTGCCCCCTAGGAGATTGGATCTCCTAGGGCCGGCGCCCCCCCCTTGGCCCTCCTATATATAGTGGGGAGATGGAGGACTTCTCACCCCACACCTTTGGTGCCTCCCTCTCCCTCTCCAACACATCCTCCTCCTCCATAGTGCTTGGCGAAGCCCTGCCGGAGTACTGCAACTCCACCACCACCACGCCGTCATGCTGCTGCTGGAGCCATCTTCCTCAACCTCTCCTTCCTCCTTGCTGGATCAAGAAGAAGGAGACGTCACGCTGACCGTACGTGTGTTCAACGCGAAGGTGCCGTCCGTTCGGCGCTAGGATCTCCGGTGATTTGGATCACGTCGAGTACGCCTTCCTCATCCCCGTTCTTTGAACGCTTCCGCGCGTGATCTACAAAGGTATGTAGATGCAATCCGATCACTCGTTGTTAGATGAACTCATAGATGGATCTTGGTGAAACCGTAGGAAATTTTTTTTTTCTGCAACGTTCCCCAACAGTATGGGCTATCATCAGATTCACATACGTGAACAAGATATCCCCAAGACAGCATCCAGAACAAGCTATGGTTCATATGAATACACTGTCATGTCTTTCAGCCTTGTCAATGCTCCTCCAAAATTCTCTCGCATGATGAACTTCATCTTCAACCCCTACACAAATGACTTCGTCTTGGTCTATCTCGATGACATTTTGGTATTTTCTAAGAACAAGGAGGATCATGCCAAGCACTTGAGATTGGTGCTGGACAAACTCAGAGAACATCAGTTCTATGCGAAGTTTTCAAAGTGTGAGTTTTGGCTCGATGAGGTTCTCTACCTTGGGCATATCATCTCCGCCAAGGGCATAGCTGTTAATCCTGAGAAGGTGTCTACAATTGTGAATTGGGAACCGCCTCAGAATGTGAAGCAACTCCACAGCTTCCTTGGGCTCGCAAGCTATTGCCGAAGGTTCCTTGAGAATTTTCTAAGATCGCGAAGCCTCTTTCCAACCTTCTCTAGAAGCATGTGAAGTATGTCTGGTCACCTGAGTGTGACGTCGCGTTCAACACCCTCAAAGAGAAGTTAGTCACAGCTCCAGTTCTGACCCCTCCTGATGAATCCAAACCATTCAAGGTTTTCTGTGATGCTTCCCTTCAAGGTCTCGGTGTTGTGTTAATGCAAGAGAAGAAAGTTGTGGCCTATACCTCTCGCCAATTGAAGCCCAACGAAGAGAGCTACCCCACTCATGACCTCGAGTTGGCGGTAGTTGTCCATGCTCTTTTAACATGGAGACATCTCTTGTTGGGAAGGAAAGTTGACACCTTCACTGATCATAAGAGCCTCAAGTACATCTTCACTCAGCCCAACCTCAACCTCAGGCAGACTCGTTGGGTCGAAATGATTCAAGAGTATAATCCGAGTATCGAATATACTCCAGGCAAGGCCAATGTAATTGCTGACGCATTGAGTAGGAAGGCTTACTGCAAGAGTTTGATTCTCAAGCCCTACCAAATTGAGCTTTGTGAAGCTTTCCGCAAACTTAATCTCCAAGTTGTTCCTCAAGGATTCCTTGCCAACCTCCAAGTCTCTCCTACTTTGGAAGATCAGATTCGCGAGGCTCAACTTCTTGATGCTATGGTGAAGAAGGTGAAGATTGGGATTGCCAAGAGTCAACCCAAGTACACGTGATATCGCCTTGATAACAAGGATACTCTTTTCTTCGAGGATCGAATTGTTGTTCCTAAGGGTGACCTTCGTAAAGTCATTATGAACGAGGCTCACAATTCACTCCTCTTTATTGACCCTGGAAGTACAAAGATGTACCATGACCTCAAGCAGGCGTATTGGTGGACTCGAATGAAGCGCGAGATTGCTCAGTTCGTGAATGAATGTGATGTCTGCAGAAGAGTGAAAGTAGAACACCAACGACCAGCTGGTCTCCTCCAACATCTTGCCATTCCAGAATGGAAGTTTGACCATATTGAGATGGACTTCGTGACTGGATTTCCAAAGTCCAAGCGTGGCAATGATGCTATCTTCGTTGTCATCGACAAGCTCACCAAAGTGGCTCATTTTCTTCCTATCAAAGAATCTATCATAGCAGCTCAGTTGGCAGAGCTATATACCTCCAGGATTGTCTCCTTGCACGGCATTCTGCAGTTGATATCTTCAGATCATGGAAGCATCTTTACCTCTAAGTTCTGGGAATCCTTTCAGAAGGCCATGGGCACCAACATTCGCTTCAGCACAGCTTTTCATCCTCAAACTAGTGGCCAAGTCGAGCGAGTCAATCAAATTCTTGAAGATATGCTCAGGGCTTGTGTCATTTCTTTCGGTATGAAGTGGGAAGATTGTCTTCCATATGCCAAGTTGTCCTACAACAACAGCTTCCAAGCGAGTTCGGGCAAGGCCCCATTCGAGATTCTCTACGGCAGGAAGTGTCGTACTCCTCTTAATTGGTCAGAGACTGGTGAACACCAACTTCTTGGCAATGACTTGATCACAGAGGCTGAAGAAATGGGCAAAGTCATTCTTGAAAATCTCAAAGCCGTGCAATCGTGCTAGAAGAGTTACTATAATAGAAAGCATCGTGACTTGGCTTTCGAGATCGGAGACCATGTCTACCTCCGCGTCTCTCCAATGAAAGGTACTCGTCGCTTCGGTATCAAAGGGAAGATTGCCCCTAGATACGTGGGTCCTTTCAAGATCATTGGCAAAAGAGGCGATCTCGCCTAAGAACTTGAGCTTCCATCCAACTTTGCAAATGTGCACGACGTGTTTCACGTGTCTCAGCTTCGCAAGTGTTTTAAGACTCCTAGCCGCACCATCAACTTTGAAGAGATTGATCTCCAAGAAGACCTGTTGGGGATATTACTACCAGTATGACCCGCCCAGGAGGGGCCGGGTCAGCCCTAATGGCGGCTTACAGAAGAAGCCCGATAAACATTCAAGATGATAGTTTACTAAATGTATAGAAGGCCCAAAGGCCTGGGGCCGGCTTAAGGCCTGATATTGTAAACCTCTATATGTAAGGAAAGACTTGTAAAGATAGGCATGTAAGGGAAGCCACCGAGCCGGACACGATTATGAGCCGGCTGGGACTCTGTAGGCCACCAGGCGTCAACCCGTGTATATAAGGGGACGACCCGGTGGCGCTTTAGGGCAAGAAACAACCAAGTCGATAGCCAAGCCGGCGAGTTAAGCCTCTTGGAGATCGAAACCTCCGCAATACCAATCCCAACTAGACGTAGGCTTTTACCTTCATCATAAGGGGCCGAACTAGTATAAAAAATCTCTCGTGTGTCCTTTGTCCCGATCAACCCCTTTAAGCTTCCTAGTGCGATGGCCCTATGACTAAGTCCTTGCTCTAGGACATCTGCCGTGTCAACTCCACGACAGTTGGCGCCCACCATGGGACCAGCGCACGGTGGATTTGAGTTCTTGAAGGGCAACTTTGAAGGGCTCAAGGGATACGCTGTGGGCCGGATGACCAAGCGTCGTCGCGGCAAACTCTACATCGACAATGAAGGCTGGGGCCCGAGGTCGGCTCGATCAAGTACGGGTACCGGGTCCCCTTCGGTGGAATTCACGTCTTCATCGGCCGGATCGGCGAGTCAGGTCCTGAGCCGGACGTCCACACCAACCTCATCGAAACAGCTTAGCTCGCCGGGTCCACCCGTGTTCAATCTGTCATGAAACATGCCTTCGTAGGCTGCATCCATGGCGGTGAATACTCCGAAGGATCGATGGAAGGCGGGGAGACGGCCATCTGCTCTGATACGGCATCATCAACAGGTGAGACGGACTCGTTGTACCAACTGCAACACAGCATGCTCGGGGGCTGTTCCGATGGCAGCAGTATTCCGGACCCCCTTCAGCCGCCGAATTGGGCCGGAGTCTTCATGGCGGGGACGCAGCCCAGGCAGAACTCCACCGCAGCGGCAGCAACGGCTACTGGGTCGGCAGCAGCCGGGTCAGGAGACCCCGCGCGCCCCCCGGCTCAGGTTCTAATAGACCTCATGGATAAGCTGATGACTCTGTTGACCGCTATGGTAGAACCGGCGGATAAAGCCCAGCACGACGCAGAAGTGGCACGTGCGCGGGAGGAGATGGTGCAAGCTAAAGGAAATCTAGCTGCGGAGGAGACCCGGATGGCAGCAGAACGAGCAGCTCTGGATGCTCGTGCTCAGCAGTTTCAAGCAGAAACTTTCCGGCTCTTGGTGGATCTTAATGCATCGAACGAGGTCATGAGGAGGAGGCATCAGAAGACCCAGTCGCGTCTGCCTCTAACGCTGGATCCAAGGAACCTGTTCCATACACCCAGAGCTGGGGGAGCAACCCGCCAGAGGCAAACCGGGTCACGACACCCGGTGCGCCAGTTCAGCCACGCACCATGGAGCCGCCTCGCATGAATACAACTCCTAATTGTTATGTATCAACACCCTCGGTCACTTCTCTATCCCTATGGAAAATCTCATCGCGGCATCGGCTCGTTTGGCAGCTCTCCCAATGGAAGGCGACTCACTAGCAGCAATTGAAACCCGGAGGGTAAGAGAACTACTTCAGACAGCTTTGGCCCAGCAAGATGCATAATCCTACAATCGAGACAGGATTCATTCAACTCCTCGCCCAAGCCGGAGCCCGAGTTACAATAGGCACATGGAGTCTGCAGAGATGTCAAGTAATGCTCAACGCCACAACCGGCCATATAGGCATGAGCCGGTGCGGGCTAGAGCCCTTAACTTGGCGGATCAGGAGAGCATTCGTCAAGAGGCGGAACGGGCGGCTCAGATAGCAGCAGAGCAGGCGGCTCACCAAACCTTTCCGGCTTATCCAGCAACCTCAGCTGAGGCAGGAGTGGCCACAAGAACCGGAGGCGTACCTTGCCTGGTCCCAGCCATACCCAATGAGCGGTTGCCCAAGGATTTCAAGGGGCCTCGTAAGGTGCCTAATTACACGGCTGACCTACAGCCAGGGGCTTGGATTGAGAGTTATGAGATGGCTATGGAGCTGTTGGAGGTTAGCGATGCTGCAATGGCCAAGTATTTTACCATGATGTTGGATGGAACAGCTCGGACCTGGTTGAAAGGATTGCCACCCAATTCTATCGGCTAATGGGCAGAGTTGAAGGCACGGTTCATCCAGAACTTTAAGGACACGTGTAAGCAGCCAATGTCGATTGTGGACCTGACCAATTGCAAGCAAGAGGATGGAGAATCTACAACCCATTGGGTGCACCAGGTCAAGGAGATAATACATTCATCTGATAAGATGGATGCCGGCTCAGCAGTTTTGATGTTGGAGAAAAATTGCCGCTTTGAACCTCTGAAGCAGAAGTTGGGGCGGCTGAAACATGACTGTAATGACATGGGGACGTTGATGGCAGCTCTTGTCAAGTATGCCGATTCTGATACCACCAAGGACCCGGTGTCTGATGAAGAAAAGGCAACAAAGGGAAATAAGAACGGCAATGGCAAGGGTCACCAGCATAACCTGGCGAATCAAGGAGGTAATAAACGTAAGGCTGATGAGTTTGTTGCTAATACTAATGCGCAGGGTGGTAATCAGCGGCGCAAGGGCAGGCAACCTCCTCGATCGGGCGGGTCAGGCCCCACCCTTGAGCAGTTGTTGAATGAACCTTGTCCAAAACACGGCACCCGGGAGAAACTAGCCACCCACTTGTGGAAGGATTGCACAATCATGAAGGCATTTAAAAATTCAAATGCATTTGATGGGGGTCACGGCCTAGGTGGCGGCTCAGGTGGAGGCGGCTTTCAGGGCCCGGGCGCCGGTTCAAGCGGAGGAGGTTTTCACGGTCAGGGTTATCCTTGTCATCAAGGAGGATATAATCAACAACACGACCAAGGGAATCAGCAGCAGCAATCCGGCTATTCAATGCAACCCGAAGCAGTTGAGTAGCGGACAGTACCATGTCTTTACTACCAGTTTATGCAAGAGGGACCAGAAACTCCACAAGAGGGTCATCAATGCCGTTGAGCCGGCAATTCCACGTTATTTACGTTGGTCAGAGCAGCCTATTGTGTGGAGCAGAGAGGATCACCTACCCCGGGTTGATAATCCGGGTCACTTGGCTTTGGTGGTAGCACCTCAGGTTGGTGGGTACAAGTTTACTAAGGTGCTCATGGTGTTGTGGAACGTAGTAATTTAAAAAAACATTCCTACGCACACGCAAGATCATGGTGATGCATAGCAAAGAGAGGGGAGAGTGTTGTCTATGTACCCTCGTAGACCGGCAACGGAAGCGTTGACACAACGTAGAGGAAGTAGTCGTACGTCTTCCCAATCCGACCGATCCAAGTACCAAACATATGGCACCTCCGAGTTCTACACACGTTCAACTCGGTGACGTCCCTCGAGCTCCGATCCAGCAAAACGTTGAGGGAGAGTTTCGTCAGCACGACGGCGTGATGAAGGTGATGATGTTCTACCGACGCAGGGCTTCGCCTAAGCACCGCTACGATATGACCGAGGTGGAATATGGTGGAAGGGGGCACCGCACACGGCTAAGGAACGATCACGAAGATCAACTTGTGTGTCCTGGGGTGCCCCCTTGCCCCCGTATATAAAGGAGGAAGAGGGGGAGGTGCGGCCGGCCCTAGGGGTGCGCCTGGAGGAGTCCTACTCCCACCGGGAGTAGGACTCCTCCCTCTTGCCTTGTTGGAAAAGGAAGGGGGAAGGGAGAAAGAGGAAAGGGGGGCGCTGCCCCTCCCTTCCTTGTCCTATTCGGACTAGGGGGAGGGGGCGCGCGGCCTGCCCTGGCCGGCCCTCCTCTTCTCCCTTATGGCCCATGTAGGCCCAATAACCCCCCCCCCAGGGGGGGGGTTCCGGTAACCCCCCGGTACTCCGGTAAAATCCCGATTTTACCCGGAACGTTTCCGATATCCAAATATAGGCTTCCAATATATCAATCTTTATGTCTCGACCATTTCGAGACTCCTCGTCATGTCCGTGATCACATCCGGGACTCCGAACAACCTTCAGTACATCAAAACACAAAAACCCTAATTTTATCGTCACCGAACTTTAAGCGTGCGGACCCTACGGGTTTGAGAACTATGTAGACATGACTGAGACACGTCTCCGGTCAACAACCAATAGCGGAACCTGGATGCTCATATTGGCTCCTACATATTCTACGAAGATCTTTATCGGTCAGACCCATAACAATATACGTTGTTCCCTTTGTCATCGGTATGTTACTTGCCCGAGATTCGATCGTCGGTATCTTAATACCTAGTTCAATCTCGTTACTGGCAAGTCTCTTTACTCGTTCCGTAATACATCATCCCGCAACTAACTTATTAGTTGCAATTCTTGCAAGGCTTGAGTGATGTGCATTACCGAGAGGGCCCAGAGATACCTCTTCGACAATCGGAGTGAAAAATCCTAATCTCGAATACGCCAACCCAACAAGTACCTTCGGAGACACCTGTCGAGCACCTTTATAATCACCCAGTTACGTTCTGACGTTTGGTAGCACACAAAGTGTTCCTCCGGTAAACGGGAGTTGCATAATCTCATAATCATAGGAACATGTATAAGTTACACTACTAGGAAAAGGCATGCTAGTGGCGCACCGAATTTGCCTTCTAATGGCGCACTACCGGTGCGCCACTGGCATCACGCCATTAGAATTAAATTCTAATGGCGCACCACCGGTGCGCCATTAGTATCTGGTGTTCTAATGGCGCACCACGTAGTGCGCCATTAGTATAGCCTGCAATGCGCCATTAGAATGCCTGCCAGGGGGGCCATATGTACCCATGTGCTTTGGCATTCTAATGGCGCACCAGCAGTTAATGCGCCATTAGTGTGATGATCACAGGGCGCCATTAGTGTCTTCTGTGGTGCGCCATTAGTATGAATATTAGGTTTTTTTTTGCTTTTCTGATTTTTGCACAGGTTACAAAATATATTATTGGACAGAATATAGACAGCAGCACACAGCAACATCAGATTCATCGAATACAATAGAAGATTAGTCTCCGAATACAATTCATCATATTAGTCTCTGAATTCAAAAGACCGAAAAAAGATAAAACATTACAAGTCTCAAGACCGCGAGTATCGAGTTTGCCTTCACATTACAAGTCGATATCGATCATCTAAACTACCATCACATAGAAGAGAGTTGTGGTCATCACGATGAGCATCATCGCGATCAAACTGGTCTTCATCCGGTTCCTCCAACGCTCCCTCCTCTCTCCCACTAGATAGCGGGCGTATCTACATTCGGCCTCCGCCCTAGTGGTGTACCCTTTGTAACTGTTACCGCTGAAATGGTGAACCTGTCTCCGACACTCCTCCCAGTCGTCGTAGACTCCGGGAACCTTACCCTTGTACACGACATACGACGGCATCTCTATGCACAAGCCAAACAACAGACAATACATAAGCAATATGTAAGTATGCAACAAAAGGATCGGAAGAGAAAAGCAAGACATTAATAGCACGATTCATGGTCCTACTAATAAATAGCATCGATTACATCTAAGTTGAACGACTGTCCAAACCAAAGAGACATACGAATTCATTAAAGTATAATTACAACATGAGCCAATCAATGTTTCAGAACTACACATCACTACTTTCAACTCGACTCATCGGACAGGAACGTGGATGAAGCCGCCGTCTGTCATGATGGTCATGAAATCGCGGTCATTGTCACCCTGCATTTGTAGCATTTCATCTATCTCACTGTTGGACGGTTGATATCTGAGGAAGAACTGCCCCGAGGTATGAAGGACATCTTGATGGATGATGTCCGCAAACTCCGACTGGATGCGAAAGAATTCTTGTCTGAGGTCCGCGTCCTGGACTGCCGACAAGCTCGCGGCCCAATCTTTGAGATTATCTGGTAGCAGAAGTTGATGATGGTCCCTTACGATCGCCCGCATGTGATGGAGGGCGTAGTAGGCATCCTTCTGACCGCCAGAAGGCTGCTTGATGCAGCAGAACTTCGTATTGTGTGAGAACATGTGCTTGCCGTACTTACGAACTGCCCTGGTGAAGGTGCCTCCAGATTTGGTGTAGCCGGGGAGAACATCATCAAGAACTTTCTTGACATTTGTGTAGTCTATGTTGGAGTTACGGTTCGGGTCGAAATACATGGCCATGGAATATTTCGGGCTTAAGAGGATGAGTGTGCAATGTGTGTCACTGCACAGAACACGGAATGTTAGAAAAAAAAGAACGATCGAAATCTAAGAAATCATATGTTACGGGGCGGTTAAGGGATGACTTACGCGGGAAAGTAAGCCACAAGGAAGTTATCCTTATCTGGGTTTGCCAGAATGACGCCTTCGAGGTGTGAACTCGCAACTTGGCGGTCCCCAGCGCTGCTCAAGTGCTTGGCACGCATGTAGAAGGGGTCGACTATCACGATGTCCGGGGTCGTGTCTCTAATGATCCGCATCTCCATACTAAGTGAAAACAGCTGAACGAAGGTGTAGTGCAGCTGATGAAGGTTAAACATAGCAAAGATGTCATCAAACCGCAGGACGATCGTACCCCCGATGTCGCCATCCACAAAGCCCTTGCCCCCTGGCACCTTGGCCACGAAAACCGGGTATGCCACATCCTTCTCTCTGAGACGCCGCTTCTCCAAAGAAAGAACACTATCGTGCAGACTCCGCATAGCACCGGTTGCAGCATTCAGCATATTTGGCGGTAGCATCGCCCTACCCGCCACATGCACCCTCCTCGAGATATCCTTAGGTGAAGGTGGCCCGTCCTGAGCACGGATCGAACTCGGTGCCGGCTGGCTCGCACCGGCGCCCTTGTTAGTCTTTCGTTTCCGTCCCTTCTTCTTGATCTCCTGTAATGGGACCGAGTTCTGCTCACAGACCGCCTTCTTGAGCGTGTTGGGGCTGATAATATTTCACACCTCAGCTATCTGAGGCTCGGTGAAGGCGGGAGCTGGAGGCGTGTCCTGAGAACTGAACGCCAGACGACGCCTGTTGCAATTGGATTTCTCCGCCGTACCAGCTAGATCGCGGTCGTCTTGGTTGGGTTCTTGAGAAAGAGGCCCGCAGAACTCGTCAGCGTACCCATGTTCGGCAAAGTACTTATCAACTTTGGTAAATGTACCGTCGTCGTTGTCGTCGCCGTGCGGATCCTATGCCATAGGGCTGTCCGGATCCTATGCGATAGGGATGTCCGGCAGGTCCGGTAGCGTTGCGGCGTTCTTGCCATGGGTTGGCGCCGGCACGACTGGCGGTCTTGTCTGTGGGGTGGTGTCCCCCGCCCCCAAACGAATCTGGCTCTTCGGCCAAAGCAGGGGCCAGTTTACGCAGGCGCTGAGGGTCATCTCATCTTCTTCGTCGGCCCCAGCGGGTCGAATCAGAGGTAACAGCTCATCGCAGCCTGGCAGCACCCGAACCACTTCAACCCTATACATTGTGGGGGGCATCGGATTACCGTGGAACAGGGGATTGCCCGGTTGAACGATTCTGCCCTTGGCGACATCGACCAACTCGGCGCCCACGAAGTGCAGAAGAGTGCAAGGAACGTCGGCGGTGCCCTGCGAAAACATGTACAGGGCGTGAGGGATGCCCAGTCAAAGGCAAGGAGATGAAGTCATCGGCCGAGAGGCTTAGTTACCGTGATGCCGTCGAGCTCGGCTAATGTCGAGGCACCGTCAACGGTGGGCGTGCAACTGACGGAGGGGGCGCTTGTTGGCGATGTGCCGGCCGGCGTACACCCGGGTGCATTAAGCTCCAATGCCCGTGCTGGCGCCGGAGACACGAATACCGCCTCCGCCGGAGACACCAATGGCGCCGCCGCCGGAGACACCAATGGCGCCGCCTCCACGCTGTGCGAGTTGCTAGCCGTGAAGCTGGGAACCGGGGGAGGCCCATGTTGGCCGCCCGCAATCCACGTCGTCAGCCCATGAATCAACGTAGGCACCATGGCGTTGAGCGTCGTTCCAAGTTGTTGTTGCACTTGCTCTTGGACAAGCTCCGGAATCTGCGCCACTTGTGCCTTGAGTTCTTCAACCTCGCGCGTCTGGCTTTCCGAGCTGGTCTTTTTCTCCTTCTGCACACCAGCAGTATAGTATGACCCCCATTTTGTGGACAAGCCTTTGCCGGCCACACGACCAGCTGACGTCGGCTTAGTGAGCTTATCCTTGTTTTTCATTATGTTCAACGCCCTATTTAAAGGGGTGTCGAAAGGGGAGCTCTTAGACGACCCCGCGCTACTGCTTTCAGTGTCCTGCGAAAGGAACGTGAACCATTTAGAAATATTGGGGATTAATTAGAGTGCAACCATATGGAGCTAATTACGCGGGGGTGTATTCCTTACCAGAAGAAGCTCAAGCGCCCTGGTCTTCGGATCCGTGGTAAGCTCCTTTGTTATCGGGTCCTCCTTGTACCGGGCCCTGACATAGTTCCTGGTCTGCTTGTCACCGCTGTATTTCTTGAAGCGGGGCGGTAGGCCTTGCTTGGCACGCTCCGCGTCCTCCTTGTCCCATATAGGCTCCGCCACTCTGTAACCGTCGGGACCGAGTTTGTGTTCCCCTAAGTTCAACTCCCGCATTTCTTTCCCCCACTGACTTGATTCGGAGGTTGCACTGCTCTCGCACTTGATCTTGAACTCCTTGTACTCGTCTTTGCTCATCAAAGGATATTTTGCCTTGATCTTCTCATAACTATCACCTTTATCAATCATTCTCTTCACCGCACTTTTCCAAGTAGACAGGGCCGTGCTCATATTCGTGAGGGCGGCACTGTTCACTTTATTCCCTGAGAGGCGTGTGTTTTCAAATTCCGCGAGGAACTTGTATCGTTCGTGCAGCTTCGTGAAGAGGAGGTTGCGCAAATTCCCTCGGTCCTTATGCCTAAGGTTCTCGGTGTTGATCGAGACGGTGCTCCGGAGAATGCACCCGAGCTGAACTGAGTACCCCTTGACTATATGTTTGGGCTCCGTTGGATTCCCGTCGGAGTCCACTTGAGTGAATTCCTCCTTGAGGGTGCGGAGCGCATTCGGGCGCCGGTCCTTCCTTTGCTTCTTTGGTTGGCTGCCATCTGTGTGTGCACCGCCATCATCAGTGGTGGCATCCTCGGCGGCACCATCAGTGGTGTCATCCCCGACGCCACTAGGGGTTGTGTAATCAGGATCGGTGTCTTCCGCGGCGTCCTCATAGCGGTGAGGTTGTTCCTCCATCTCCTGGGACAGCTCTCAGAATTGCTTGCCGCCCGAACCACCGGCCTCATCGTTGTGGGCCATGTTTCGCTCTAAATAGGAAAAAAGTTGGTCAAAAAGTTGGTTATTGTCAAGGAACAAGATCATGGTCTCATCATTTAGGGTTTGTCGACACCGAGGCACCCTAAAAGCCTAAGCTTTCATCATTTAGGGTTTGTCGACGCCGAGGCACCCTAAAAGCCTAAGCGTACATCATTTAGGTTCTCATCGACACCGAGGCATCCGGGGCAGCCAAGTTAAGTTTTCATCATTTAGGGTTTATCGATGCCGAGGCACCCTAGGTTGGGCCTAATCACTTGGCACTAATCACTTGGCTCTATTGCCACCTATGTTGGGTTTATCATCTAGGGTTTATCGATGCTAAGGAGAATTCTAAGTTGGGCCTAATAACTTGGCTCTATTGCCACCTATGGTTTAATGCAGCAAGAATGGCAGGGCAGTTGATCCTACTTAACTAAGTACTAAGATACCCCGGCCCATGCATTAGTCGCAAGTACCCCATATGTCCTATTGTAGGATCGAAAGTATGTCTAGAGGGGGGGTGATTAGACTACTTGACCAAATAAAAACTTAACCTTTTCCCAATTTTAGTTCTTGGCAGATTTTAGCTATTGTAGGACAAGTCAAGTAATCATCACACAATTCAAGCAAGCATGCAAAGAGTATATTGGCAGCGGAAAGTAAAGCATGCAACTTGCAAGAATGTAAAGGGAAGGGTTTGGAGAATTCAAACGCAATTGGAGACACGGATGTTTTTCCCGTGGTTCGGATAGGTGGTGCTATCCTACATCCACGTTGATGGAGACTTCAACCCACGAAGGGTAACGGTCGCGCGAGTCCACGGAGGGCTCCACCCACGAAGGGTCCACGAAGTAGCAACCTTGTCTATCCCACCATGGCCATCGCCCACGAAGGACTTGCCTCACTAGCGGTAGATCTTCACGAAGTAGGCGATCTCCTTGCCCTTACAAACTCCTTGGTTCAACTCCACAATCTTGTCGGAGGCTCCCAAGTGACACCTAGCCAATCTAGGAGACACCACTCTCCAAGAAGTAACAAATGGTGTGTTGATGATGAACTCCTTGCTCTTGTGCTTCAAATGATAGTCTCCCCAACACTCAACTCTCTCTCATAGGATTTGGATTTTGTGGAAAGAAGATTTGAGTGGAAAGCAACTTGGGGAAGGCTAGAGATCAAGATTCATATGGTAGGAATGGAATATCTTGGTCTCAACACATGAGTAGGTGGTTCTCTCTCAGAACATATGAGTTGGAATTGTGTATGTGTTCTGATGGCTCTCTCCACGAATGAAGAGGAGGTGGAGGGGTATATATAGCCTCCACACAAAATCCAACCGTTACACACAGTTTTCCAATCTCGGTGGGACCGAATCAACAAACTCGGTCGGACCGAAAAGGTAAACCTAGTGACCGTTAGAGATTTTCGGTGGGACTGACATGCAACTCGGTAGGACCGATATGGTTAGGGTTTGGGCATAACGTAATCTCGGTGAGACCGATTACACAAACTCGGTGAGACCGAGTTTGGTAATAAGCTAACCAGAGAGTTGGTCAGGTAAACTCGGTGGGACCGATTTGCTCTTTCGGTGAGACCGAAAAGTTACAAAAGGGAAACAGAGAGTTTACATTGCAATCTCGGTGGGACCGATTCGCTCTTTCGGTGAGACCGAAAAGTTACGAAAGGGAAACAGAGAGTTTGCAATCCCATCTCGGTGAGACCGAGATCCCTATCGGTAGAACCGAATTGCTAGGGTTTGGCAGTGGCTTATGACAAGTGAAACTCGGTGGCGCCGGATAGAAAGAATCGGTATGACCGAGTTTGGCTTAGGGTTTAGGTCATTTGTGGAAGTGGGAAAGTAGCTGAGGATTTTGGAGCATATCATTAAGCACATGAAGCAAGAGGCTCATTAAGCAACACCTCATCCCTCCTTGATAGTATTGGCTTTTCCTATGGACTCAATGTGATCTTGGATCACTAAAATGTAAAATGAAGAGTCTTGAGCTTTAAGCTTTAGCCAATCCTTTGTCCTTAGCATCTTGAAGGAGTTCCCACAACCTTTAGTCCATGCCACTCCATTGTTGAACTTATCTGAAACATACTAGATAGAAACATTAGTCCAACAAGAGATATGTTGTCATCAATTACCAAAACTACCTAGGGAGCACTTGTGCTTTCAATCTCCCCCTTTTTGGTAATTGATGGCAACATACATCAATGCTTTAGATAAGGATATAAAGAACAGAAAGTAAAGCTTTGGAAGGACATGCAACAAGCATAGGCTCCCCTTACATGAATGCAATCATATGAATATAAAATATAGAAGCATGTGAGAGCACAATCATGACAGAGTAGGCAAAGTGTTACATGTATCTTGGCCATATGCATTAGAGTAAAAGATTATCAAGGAAAATACCTTCATGCTCATGAGTCCTTCTTGCAAATAGTATGTACATAAGCAAGAAATATATCATCGCTTTGAGAAGTATGTGACAAGTAAGAGCTCCCCCTAAATTTGTGCATATTTAAAATTTGCTTTGGACTGCAAATGCACAAAGAGTTAGAGTCATGGGTTACTCTTCCATGTCACATACATCTTGGTGGAGCGCTTAAAATGATAAGAATGAAATACATGCACTCATCACCAAGAATAGTGAATGATCACATAAGATAGATAAGATGATAATATTAAGCAAACATTAAGTGTAGCTTATGATCAAACACACAAAGTTCAAAAAACCACCAAATAAAACAAGAGAGAATAAAAGCAACACTCTCTCTCGAAGCCTATGATCTATACATTTTCTCCCCCTTGGCAACAAGTTACCAAAAAGTTCCTAGAAAATGCATAGTGCTAAGTCGACACTCAGGCTTGATCTTCAGGTGGTGGTGGAGTCCAGAGCACTCCAAGGACGAAGCCTTCTGTAGACGTGGTCGGAGTAGAGGCTGAAGTGGACGTTGGAGCTGGTGGAACTGAGGCTGTAGCTGGTGCAGATGTGGTGGCTCTGGGGTCAGCAACTGGCACTGCAGACGACCTCGGACCTCGTGGCACTCTGGCAAAGGCATCAGTTGTAGTCTTGCCTCTCCTCTCCTGCATGTCATCCTGGAGCTGCTCCACTGCAGTCTGAATCTCTGTCACTTGGACATCCAAGTCATAGAACTTTTGTTCCATGATCCTCTCTAAGCTTGCCTGGTTCTGAGTTAGGGTGGCTAGTCCTTGCTCAATCCGCAGGGTGGATGCAATCAAGTAACCAAGCTGCTCTTGTTTGGTTTTCAGGAAATATTCAGATGCCTCCTCTTGAGTAGGTATCTTGGCAGCTTTCTCCTTCCTCGCCTTCTCCTTCTTGGCTTGTGCTTGGGCAGATGATGGCTCATTCTCAGTCATGACCACTTGATTATCTTCAAAGTCTGGACGGAAGGGTAGGTGTTCCTTGTCCAATAAGTATATGCCCGTGCCCATCTTAGAGTTGATGAGCTCCTGAATCTGTGGGGCATATCCACAGCTCCTCTTCTGGTCTGCTGCTGTCCTCTTGATTGTTTCAATCATAAGGCTCATGACTTTGAATTTCTGTGGCACGTCAAATATATGAAGCAAGTTGATCGCGTGGCCCCTGATCATCTTGTGATCTCCAGACTTGGGCAATAGGGTGTGCCTAAGAATCCAGTTGATGGTTGGCAGCCCTGACAGAAGATAGTGTACTGAGCCAAACTTGAACGTATCAAGTGCTTCATTTGGAATCTCCTTGTACATGTTTGACATTGAGTTATGGTCCATCTTCTTCTTGGCATAAATGTCCAAGTCATCATCATGCTCTTCTGGGGCATTAATCAGCTGAGCCCATTCAGCAACTATAGACTGGTACCTCGTACCCTCTGACATCCATACAATCCTGCCATCTGGATAGAAATGGGATGTGGAGTAGAACTGCATGATGAGTTCCTCGTTCCACTTTGTGAGCTTCTGCCCAACAAAGTCCTCTACTCCACATGCCTTGAAGCTGTCCTGCACTCCAGGGTAGTAGTCTTCGTTGTCCTTTATGTATTGCCAATCAACCCATCTCATATCACAGACAATTGGCTTCTTGTCTAGCAGCACTGTCTCATAAAAGTCTTGCTGCTCCTTGGTGTGAAACCTGTAGTCAACTTCAGTACTTCTCCTTGAAGCATACGGGTCTGCTTCTCTCCACTTCCGGAGCCCTAAATCTCTCCTGAGTTTCATATCCTCAGCCACAGGATGAGCATCGTTGTGGTCTGGGATCTTGGGCTTGAGCTTTCTAAGAACATTCTCTTCTTCTTCTTCTTCTGCAGCTTCAGGCACTGGGGCCTTGTGTTGGGTTTCGTAGTAATTTCAAAAAAATTCCTACGCACACGCAAGATCATGTGATGCATAGCAACGAGAGGGGAGAGTTTTGTCTACGTACCCACGCAGACCGACTGCGGAAGCGCTGACACAACGTAGAGGAAGTAGTCGTACGTCTTCACGATTCAACCGATCAAGCACCGAATCTACGGCACCTCCGAGTTCGAGCACACGTTCAGCTCGATGACGATCCCCGGACTCCGATCCAGCAAAGTGTGGGGAAGAGTTCCGTCAGCACGACGGCGTGGTGACGATCTTGATGTACTACAGCAGCAGGGCTTCGCCTAAACTCCGCTACAGTATTATCGAGGACTATGGTGGCTGGGGGCACCGCACACGGCTAAGGAATAGATCACGTGGATCAACTTGTGTGTTTCTGGGGTGCCCCTGCCTCCGTATATAAAGGACTAGAGGGGGGAAGGCTGGCCGGCCAAGGGTGGCGCGCCAGGAGAGTCCTACTCCCTGTGGGAGTAGGATTCCCCCCCCCCCAATCCTAGTTGGAATAGGACTCCTTGAGGGGGGAAAGAGAGAGAGGGGGGCCGGCCACCTCTCCTAGTCCTAATAGGACTAGGGGAGGGGGGAGGCACGCGGCCACCTTGGGCTGCTCCTTTCTCCTTTCCACTAAAGCCCACTAAGGCCCATATAGCTCCCGGGGGGTTCCGGTAACCTCCCGGTACTCTGGTAAAATCCCGATTTCACCCGGAACACTTCCGATATCCAAACATAGGCTTCCAATATATCACTCTTTATGTCTCGACCATTTCGAGACTCCTCGTCATGTCCGTGATCACATCCGGGACTCCGAACAACCTTCGGTATATCAAAATGCATAAACTCATAATATAACTGTCATCGTAACCTTAAGCGTGCGGACCCTACGGGTTCGAGAACAATGTAGACATGACCGAGACACGTCTCTGGTCAATAACCAATAGCGGGACCTGGATGCCCATATTGGCTCCTACATATTCTACGAAGATCTTTATCGGTCAGACCGCATAACAACATACGTTGTTCCCTTTGTCATCGGTATGTTACTTGCCCGAGATTCGATCGTCGGTATCCAATACCTAGTTAAATCTCGTTACCGGCAAGTCTCTTTACTCGTTCTGTAATACATCATCCTGCAACTAACTCATTAGTTGCAATGCTTGCAAGGCTTATGTGATGTGCATTACCGAGAGGGCCCAGAGATACCTCTTTGACAATCGGAGTGACAAAACCTAATCTCGAAATACGCCAACCCAACATGTACCTTTGGAGACACCTGTAGTACTCCTTTATAATCACCCAGTTACGTTGTGACGTTTGGTAGTACCCAAAGTGTTCCTCCGATAAACGGGAGTTGCATAATCTCATAGTTATAGGAACATGTATAAGTCATGAAGAAAGCAATAGCAACATACTAAACGATCGGGTGCTAAGCTAATGGAATGGGTCATGTCAATCAGATCATTCTCTTAATGATGTGATCCCGTTAATCAAATAACAACTCATTGTTCATGGTTAGGAAACATAACCATCTTTGATTAACGAGCTAGTCAAGTAGAGGCATACTAGTGACACTTTGTTTGTCTATGTATTCACACATGTATTATGTTTCCGATTAATACAATTCTAGCATGAATAATAAACCTTTATCACGATTATAAGGAAATAAATAATAACTTTATTATTGCCTCTAGGGCATATTTCCTTCCGTCTCCCACTTGCACTAAAGTCAATAATCTAGATTACACCGTAATGATTCTAACACCCATGGAGCCTTGGTGCTGATCATGTTTTGCTCGTGGAAGAGGCTTAGTCAACGGGTCTGCAACATTCAGATCCGTATGTATCTTGCAAATCTCTATGTCTCCCACCTGGACTAGATCCCGGATGGAATTGAAGCGTCTCTTGATGTGCTTGGTTCTCTTGTGAAATCTGGATTCCTTTGCCAAGGCAATTGCACCAGTATTGTCACAAAAGATTTTCATTGGACCCGATGCACTAGGTATGACACCTAGATCGGATATGAACTCCTTCGTCCAGACTCCTTCGTTCGCTGCTTCCGAAGCAGCTATGTACTCCGCTTCACATGTAGATCCCGCCACGACGCTTTGTTTAGAACTGCACCAACTGACAGCTCCACCGTTTAATGTAAACACATATCCGGTTTGCGATTTAGAATCGTCCGGATCAGTGTCAAAGCTTGCATCAACGTAACCTTTTACGATGAGCTCTTTGTCACCTCCATATATGAGAAACATATCCTTAGTCCTTTTCAGGTATTTCAGGATGTTCTTGACCGCTGTCCAGTGATCCACTCCTGGATTACTTTGGTACCTCCCCGCTAGACTTATAGCAGGCACACATCGGGTTTGGTACACAGCATTGCATACATGATAGATCCTATGGCTGATGCATAGGGAACATCTTTCATATTCTCTCTATCTTCTGCAGTGGTCGGGCATTGAGTCTTACTCAACTTCACACCTTGTAACACAGGCAAGAATCCTTTCTTTGCTTGATCCATTTTGAACTTCTTCAAAATCTTGTCAAGGTATGTTGTTTGTGAAAGTCCAATTAAGCGTCTTGATCTATCTCTATAGATCTTTATGCCTAATATGTAAGCAGCTTCACCGAGGTCTTTCATTGAAAAACTCTTATTCAAGTATCCGTTTATGCCATCCAGAAATTCTATATCATTTCCAATTAGTAATATGTCATCCACATATAATATCAGAAATGCTATAGAGCTCCCACTCACTTTCTTGTAAATACAGGCTTCTCCGAAAGTCTGTATAAAACCAAATGCTTTGTTCACATTATCAAAGCGTTTATTCCAACTCCGAGAGGCTTGCACCAGTCCATAAATGGATCGCTGGAGCTTGCACACTTTGTTAGCTCCCTTTGGATCGACAAAACCTTCTGGTTGCATCATATACAACCCTTCTTCCAGAAATCCATTCAGGAATGCAGTTTTGACATCCATTTGCCAAATTTCATAATCATAAAATGCGGCAATTGTTAACATGATTCGGACAGACTTAAGCATCGCTACGGGTGAGAAGGTCTCATCGTAGTCAACCCCTTGAACTTGTCGAAAACCTTTTGCGACAAGTCGAGCTTTGTAGACAGTAACATTACCGTCAGCGTCAGTCTTTTTATTGAAGATCCATTTATTCTCAATCGCTTGCCGATCATCGGGCAAGTCAACCAAAGTCAATACTTTGTTCTCATACATGGATCCCATCTCAGATTTCATGGCTTCAAGCCATTTTGCGGAATCTGGGCTCACCATCGCTTCTTCATAGTTCGTAGGTTCATCATGATCTAGTAGCATGATTTCCAGAACAGGATTACCGTACCACTCTGGTGCGGATCTCACTTTGGTTGATCTACGAGGTTCGGTAGTATCTTGATCTGAAGTTTCATGATCATTATCATTAGCTTCCTCACTAACTGGTGTAGGTGTCACTGAAACAGTTTTCTGTGATGTACTACTTTCCAGTAAGGGAGCAGGTACAGTTACCTCGTCAAGTTCTACTTTCCTCCCACTCACTTCTTTCGAGAGAAACTCCTTCTCTAGAAAGTTTCAGAATTTAGCAACAAAAGTCTTGCCTTTGGATCTGTGATAGAAGGTGTATCCAATAGTTTCCTTTGGATATCCTATGAAGACACATTTCTCCGATTTGGGTTCGAGCTTATCAGGTTGAAGATTTTTCACATAAGCATCGCAGCCCCAAACTTTCAGAAACGACAACTTTGGTTTCTTGCCAAACCATAGTTCATAAGGCGTCGTCTCAACGGATTTTGATGGTGCCCTATTTAACGTGAATGCGGCCGTCTCTAGAGCGTATCCCCAAAACGATAGCGGTAAATTAGTAAGAGACATCATAGATCACACCATATCTAGTAAAGTACGGTTACGACGTTCGGACACACCATTACGCTGTGGTGTTCCGGGTGGCGTGAGTTGCGAAACTATTCCACAATTTTTCAAATGTACACCAAACTCGTAACTCAAATATTCTCTTCCACGACCAGATCGTAGAAACTTTATTTTCTTGTTACGATGATTTTCAACTTCACTCTGAAATTCTTTGAACTTTTCAAATGTTTCAGACTTGTGTTTCATTAAGTAGATATATCCATATCTGCTTAAGTCATCTGTGAAGGTGAGAAAATAACGATATCCGCCACGAGCCTCAATATTCATCGGACCACATACATCTGTATGTATGATTTCCAACAAATCTGTTGCTCTCCCCATAGTACCGGAGAACGGCGTTTTGGTCATCTTGCCCATGAGGCACGGTTCGCAAGTACCAAGTGATTCATAATCAAGTGGTTCCAAAAGTCCATCAGAATGGAGTTTCTTCATGCGCTTTACACCGATATGACCTAAACGGCAGTGCCACAAATAAGTTGCACTCTCATTATCAACTCTGCATCTTTTGGCTTCAACATTATGAATATGTGTGTTACTACTATCGAGATTCAACAAGAATAAACCACTCTTCAAGGGTGCATGACCATAAAAGATATTACTCATATAAATAGAACAACCATTATTCTCTGATTTAAATGAATAACCGTCTCGCATTAAACAAGATCCAGATATAATGTTCATGCTCAACGCTGGCACCAAATAACAATTATTTAGGTCTAATACTAATCCCGAAGGTAGATGTAGAGGTAGCGTGCCGACTGCGATCACATCGACTTTGGAACCGTTTCCCACGCGCATCGTCACCTCGTCCTTAACCAATCTTCGCTTGATCCGTAGTCCCTGTTTCGAGTTGCAAATATTAGCAACAGAACCAGTATTAAATACCCAGGTGCTACTGCAAGCATTAGTAAGGTACACATAAATAACATGTATATCACATATACCTTTGTTCACCTTGCCATCCTTCTTATCCGCCAAATACTTGGGGCAGTTCCGCTTCCAGTGACCAGTCTGCTTGCAATAGAAGCACTCAGTTTCAGGCTTAGGTCCAGGTTTGGGTTTCTTCTCTTGAGTAGCAACTTGCTTGCCGTTCTTTTTGAAGTTCCCCTTATTTTTCCCTTCGCCCTTTTTCTTGAAACTAGTGGTCTTGTTGACCATCAACACTTGATGCTCCTTCTTGATTTCTACCTCCGCAGCTTTCAGCATTGCAAAGAGCTCGGGAATAGTCTTGTTCATCCCTTGCATATTATAGTTCATCATGAAGCTCTTGTAGCTTGGTGGCAGTGATTGAAGAATTCTGTCGATGACGCAATCATCTGGAAGATTAACTCCCAACTGAATCAAGTGATTATTATACCCAGAAATTTTGAGTATATGCTCACTGACAGAACTGTTCTCCTCCATCTTGCAGCTATAGAACTTATTGGAGACTTCATATCTCTCAATCCGGGCATTTGCTTGAAATATTAACTTCAACTCCTGGAACATCTCATATGCTCCATGACGTTCAAAACGTCGTTGAAGTCCCGATTCTAAGCCGTAAAGCATGGCACACTGAACTATCGAGTAGTCATCAGCTTTGCTCTGCCAGACGTTCATAACATCCGGCGTTGCTCCTGCAGCAGGCCTGGCACCCAGCGGTGCTTCCAGGACGTAATTCTTCTGTGCAGCAATGAGGATAATCCTCAAGTTACGGACCCAGTCCGTGTAATTGCTACCATCATCTTTCAACTTTGCTTTCTCAAGGAACGTATTAAAATTCAACGGAACAACAGCACGAGCCATCTATCTACAATCAAACATAAACAAGCAAGATACTAATCAGGTACTAAGTTTCATGATAATTTTAAGTTCAGTTAATCAAATTAATTAAAGAACTCCCACTTAGATAGACATCCCTCTAATCCTCTAAGTGATTACGTGATCCAAATCAACTAAACCATAACCGATCATCACGTGAGATGGAGTAGTTTTCAATGGTGAACATCATTATGTTGATCATATCTACTATATGATTCACGCTCGACCTTTCGGTCTCCGTGTTCCGAGGCCATATCTGTATATGCTTGGCTCGTCAAGTCTAACCTGAGTATTCCGCGTGTGCAACTGTTTTGCACCCGTTGTATTTGAACGTAGAACCTATCACACCCGATCATCACGTGGTGTCTCAGCACGAAGAACTTTCGCAACGGTGCATACTCAGGGAGAACACTTCTTGATAATTTAGTGAGAGATCATCTTATAATGCTACCGTCAATCAAAGCAAGATAAGATGCATAAAAGGTTAAACATCACATGCAATCAATATAAGTGATATGATATGGCCATCATCATCTTGTGCTCTCCATCTCCAAAGCACCGTCATGATCACCATCGTCACCGGCGTGACACCTTGATCTCCATGGTAGCATCGTTGTCGTCTCGCCAAGCTTGTGCTTCTACGACTATCGCTACCGCTTAGTGATAAAAGTAAAGCATTACATCGCGATTGCATTGCATACAATAAAACGACAACCATAAGGCTCCTGCCAGTTGCCGATAACTCGGTTACAAAACATGATCATCTCATACAATAAAATTTAGCATCATGTCTTGACCATATCATATCACAACATGCCCTGCAAAAACAAGTTAGACGTCCTCTACTTTGTTGTTGCAAGTTTTACGTGGCTGCTACGGGCTTAAGCAAGAACCAATCTCACCTATGCATCAAAACCACAACGATAGTTTGTCAAATAGACTACATTTTAACCTTCGCAAGGACCGGGCGTAGCCATACTTGGTTCAACTAAAGTTGGAGAGACAGTCGCCCGCAAGCCACCTATGTGCAAAGCACGTCGGGGGAACCGGTCTCGCGTAAGCGTACGCGTAATGTTGGTCCGGGTCGTCTCATCCAACAATGCCGCCGAACCAAAGTATGACATGCTGGTAGGCAGTATGACTTATATCGCCCACAACTCACTTGTGTTCTACTCGTGCATATAACATCAACATAAATAACCTAGGCTCGGATGCCACTGTTGGGTTTCGTAGTAATTTCAAAAAAATTCCTACGCACACGCAAGATCATGTGATGCATAGCAACGAGAGGGGAGAGTGTTGTCTACTTACCCACGCAGACTGACTGCGGAAGCGTTGACACAACGTAGAGGAAGTAGTCGTACGTCTTCACGATCCAACCGATCAAGCACCGAAACTATGGCACCTCCGAGTTCGAGCACACGTTCAGCTCGATGACGATCCCCGGACTCCGATCGAGCAAAGTGTCGGGGAAGAGTTCTGTCAGCACGACAGCGTGGTGACGATCTTGATGTACTACAGCAGCAGGGCTTCGCCTAAACTCTGCTACAGTATTATCGAGGACTATGGTGGCTGGGGGCACCGCACACGGCTAAGGAATAGATCACGTGGATCAACTTGTGTGTTTCTGGGGTGCCCCTGCCTCCGTATATAAAGGACTAGAGGGGGGAAGGCTGGCCGGCCAAGGGTGGCGCGCCAGGAGAGTCCTACTCCCTCTGGGAGTAGGATCCCCCCCCCAATCCTAGTTGGAATAGGACTCCTTGAGGGGGAAAGAGAGAGAGGGGGGCCGGCCACCTCTCCTAGTCCTAATAGGACTAGGGAAGGGGGGAGGCGCGCGGCCACCTTGGCTGCTCCTTTCTCCTTTCCACTAAAGCCCACTAAGGCACATATAGCTCCCGGGGGGTTCCGGTAACCTCCCGGTACTCCGGTAAAATCCCGATTTCACCCGGAACACTTCCGATATCCAAACATAGGCTTCCAATATATCAATATTTATGTCTTGACCATTTCGAGACTCCTCGTCATGTCCGTGATCACATCCGGGACTCCGAACAACCTTAGGTATATCAAAATGCATAAACTCATAATATAACTGTCATCGTAACCTTAAGCGTGCGGACCCTACGGGTTCGAGAACAATGTAGACATGACCGAGACACGTCTCCGGTCAATAACCAATAGCGGGACCTGGATGCCCATATTGGCTCCTACATATTCTACGAAGATCTTTATCGGTCAGACCGCATAACAACATACGTTGTTCCCTTTGTCATCGGTATGTTACTTGCCCGAGATTCGATCGTCGGTATCCAATACCTAGTTCAATCTCGTTACCGGCAACTCTCTTTACTCGTTCTGTAATACATCATCCCGCAACTAACTCATTAGTTGCAATGCTTGCAAGGCTTATGTGATGTGCATTACCGAGAGGGCCCAGAGATACCTCTTCGACAATCGGAGTGACAAAACCTAATCTCGAAATACGCCAACCCAACATGTACCTTTGGAGACACCTGTAGTACTCCTTTATAATCACCCAGTTACGTTGTGACGTTTGGTAGTACCCAAAGTGTTCCTCCGGTAAATGGGAGTTGCATAATCTCATAGTTATAGGAACATGTATAAGTCATGAAGAAAGCAATAGCAACATACTAAACGATCGGGTGCTAAGATAATGGAATGGGTCATGTCAATCAGATCATTCTCTTAATGATGTGATCCCGTTAATCAAACAACAAATCATTGTTCATGGTTAGGAAACATAACCATCTTTGATTAACGAGCTAGTCAAGTAGAGGCATACTAGTGACACTTTGTCTGTCTATGTATTCACACATGTATTATGTTTCCGGTTAATACAAATCTAGCATGAATAATAAACCTTTATCATGATTATAAGGAAATAAATAATAACTTTATTATTGCCTCTAGGGCATATTTCCTTCACCTTGTTCTTCTCAGTAGCTGGGATGCTTCTTGTGTTCCTATTTGGCTTTGGCTTTGGAGCTGGCTTGGCCTTGGAAGCAGCTGCCCCTGTTCTTATGGCATCACCCATCAGCTTGGGTGCTTTAGGTGCTGGTGCAGCTACCTCTTCTTCTTCCTCCTCATCTTCCATGTTGGAAGCCTTGCCAAGCACTCTGGCTACAGTTTTCTTCACCCTGTCTTTCCTCTTCTTGCCTTCAGTAGCAACTGGCTCAATGGGAGTGGGCTTCTCAGTTGAAGCTCTGGCCTTCGACATAGGCTGCCTGCCTGCTGGCCTTTTGATCTTCATCCCTGGTTTTATGCCCTGTGCTGGCTCAACTCTCTTGGAAGTTGCTTCCTCTTCTGCCACATAATCCTCATCTTCTAAGTCTGAGGTTCTCTTCTTTCTCTGTCTTGTGGCAGCTTTAGGCAGATTGCTAGGGGTGCTCCTGCTGCCATCATCTGAGGAACTTGAGGGACTAGTGCCCTCACTCATCTGCACTTGCTGCTCTGACAAGTTCTGGCTATCACTTTGGTCTGACATGATGCAAACTCTGACTGCTGACCCTGTGAATAGGTTATAGATGAGATAGAGTGGATAAGCATCACAAAATGCAGAGATTTTTGCAAAAGAATAATTCAAAAACTTAGTTTTAGTTTCCCACTGAAAGCATCTCGGATCTACCGATTTCTAAACTCGGTGATACCGAAGCAGTTTTGGCACCTAAACTAGTGAACTCGATCAGACCGAGTCACAGTTTGGTGGCACCGAGACTGCTAGGGTTTCATAGAGTTCCAAAATCGGTCATACCGATCAGTAATTCTCGGTCAGACCGAGTCTCACTTGTGCAATGGCATAAGCCAAATCGGTGGGACCGAGTTTTTCAACTCGGTGGGTCCGAGATGGTTTCGGCAGAAACCTAACCCTAAAATTTTCGAATTAAACCTAATCTACGAGTTCATTGACTGGATAGAAGTTTAACAAACGTGTCAAGAATCATGATGATCACAATGTGCTAAGAATCAGATTGGGGAATAGCACAAAGATCGAGTCCATACCCTAGTTCGGCGGAGACTCGCTACGGCGGCAACGGCGGGGTTGAATTTCCGTTGACGGCGACGGAGACCAGCGACTGGAGGCGGCTGGCGGCGAGGAGACGATCCGGAGACCAAGTTGGCAGAGCAAGCTATCGCGCGGGCGAAGGGGTTCAGAGAAATTTCCAAATTTTTGCCCATGACTATATATAGCCCGACCATGTCAGTGTGACCGAGTGGAACAACTCAGTGTGACCGAATGGTTCAAATCGGTTGCACCGAGATCGAAAACCTAGATCAACTTAATGATCTTGGTAGGACCGAAAGTAGGGTATCGGTCAGACCGAGAATCATAAAGAGGTTTTGGAAGTTTAAGTCTATGACGAATCGGGGACTCCGAGCGCTCCTCACACAGAGTGGTTCGAATCTGACTTGATCAAATTTTGTGATGTAGCATGAATAGAGTTTGAGACGAGAAAAGCATAGATAGCTAGAGGAGGTTCTTAGGCATTCTTGTCCATCCACTTGGCAAAAGGAAATAAAACCAAACAATCAAAACAACAAGTGGATGTCCTCGAATGAGTAAAATATGCAACCAGCATGCTCACACAATAAGATGGCAAATGAAATATGTGACAAGGCATGCACAACCAATTCTAGCATCTATCAAGCAATTTGCGATGACAAGGTCATCTATATATGAGTATATTGACTTAGGAGTCAAGCGAGAACACTTGATCATAGGTCATACTCATCGTTTAAGCTCAAGTGGGGTTACCACTTTTACATAAAGCATTGTTGTGTTCACATCTTTAGAGTTGCTTTAGCTCAAGTCTTAGAGTAAATCTCCCCCTAGATGTGATATCCCCCCTTAGAGGGATGAACTAACCTCGGGTTTTGTCGATGATGACTTCATGTAGATGTTGAAGATGTGGATGCTCAATGTTGATGTAGATCACTTGGAGCTATCCATTTGAGTGAATTGCACTTTCAATACCTACATGGGTTAGTCCCACAAGGAACAAACAAGGATATCCATAGACATAGAGTGATGCAGACAGAAGATGATGTCCATGAAAACTTTTAGGTTACCTTGTCCCTTGTCTTACCAACAAGAGGGTTTGTGACTCCTTGAACTAGTGCAAGATGTGGAAGTTGATTGCACTTGTTCTTGCCAAAATGATAAGAGTGAAGTATGTTGGCGGAGTCACCCTCAAGAACTCTCTAGTTCTTCTTTTGGATCCACACCATCTTGATGGGAATCCTTGGAGTTGTAGTCGTACTTGATGAAGTGGAACTTGAAGTAGTCTTGGGAATCCACTTGACTAAGGTCTTAGGAGCTTCTTCAAATGCATCAATTTCCTCTTGAAGCTTGTCCTTGCCTTTTTGCTTGTAGTCTTGTGGTGGAAGATCATCTTGAGCTTGTGTCCCCTTGAAAGAAGTATCATACTTCTCTTGTTGAGGAACAAACTTTGTCTTGGGGTATTGATCTTCTTCCCACTCAACTCCATTGGCATTGAACTTTCGTTCAAAACCAACACCTTGATTCTTCCGGTGCATTCCTTGCTTGCGCACAATTTCCTCGAATTGCTTACTCCCGGCAAGGCTTTTGTACACTCCTTTCTCTATAATTCCCTTCAATAAGCTATTTTCTTGCTCAAGTGTAACTTGGCTAAGAGAATCATTAGTGGAATCAAGAGAACTACTAGAAGCAACAATATTGGATTTAGCATGATCATTGTTACTGCTAGAGGAAGAATCTTTCTTGTTCTTGTTACTAGACTTGACTTGAGGCATGTAAGTGGATAAGAGTAAACGCTTGGCAGTGTAAGAAGAACTTTTCTTGCGGAGATCATCATTGATTGCTTTTAAGAACTCATGCTCTTGCTCAAGATTGAGCTTTTCAAAGCGTAATTTCTCATGAGCTCTTAAAAGTTCTCGATGATCTTCGAAGATAGTTTCATGAGCTAACTTAAGAGTGTTTAGTTCTTTAGTTAGAGCCTCAATCTTCTCCTTATCATTGTCATTCGTTTTATCTTGATTAGCATGATTAATTGACGTTTCATCATAGTATTCATCACTAGAGTTGTCAACAAGCAAATCATCACCTAACAAGTCATCTTCATCACTATTGAAATCAACATACTCGGGGTGTGTTACCTTAGGACCTTTGGCCATGAAGCATCTTCCAATTCCTTCAATTGGTGAGTCAAATATGTCGTAGGAGTTGGTTGACACAAGTGCTAGACCGGCAACACCTTCATCTTGAGTATCTTCGGAGTCAGAGTGATAACTTCTCTCGGAGTGGCTGTCGGAGTCAGAGCCGGATACACATTCACCAACATGAGCTTGATGTCTTCGTTTTGTGTAGATCCTTGATGATTTTTCCTTCCTTTCCGAATCCTTGCTTCTCCGTGAGTATCTTCGTTCATAACGATCATCTCTACTCCTTCTCTCTCTTGGTGGTGATTCTTTGCTTCTTCTTTTTGGAGAATCTTCTCTTCTCTTGTAGGGAGCCGTACACTCATTGGAATAGTGTCCGGGTATTCCACAACTGTAGCAGTTTCGCTCTCGACGAGAAGATCTTTTGTCATTGTAGGACCTTGACTTGAAGCTTCTATCTTTGCTTCTACTCTTGTAGAACTTGTTGAAGTTCTTCACCATTAAGCTCAATTCTTCATTGAAGTTTTGTTTCTCACTTGATGATGTAGGGGCTTCACATGAGGCTTTGTAGGCACCACTTGATTTGTTGTGAAGTTCCTCTTTATCCTTAAGTGACATCTCATGAGCAACAATTCTTCCAATCACCTCCGTTGGCTTGAGATCTTTGTAATTGGGCATCATTTGGATCAATGTGCACACGGTATCATATTTTCCATCCAAGGCTCTTAGAATCTTCTTGATGATGCATCTATCGGTCATCTCTTCACTTCCTAAGCCGGCAATCTCATTTGTGATGAGAGCAAGCCTAGAGTACATTTCAGCGACACCTTCACCATCCTTCATTTTGAACTTGTCAAGTTGACTTTGAAGCACATCCAACTTGGATTCCTTGACGGAGTCGGTACCTTCGTGCATATCAATCAAAGTGTCCCGAATTTCCTTTGCATTCTCAAGACGGATGATTTTGTTGAATTCTTCGGGGCACAATCCGTTGAAGAGAATATCACAAGCTTGAGCATTGTATTGCAACATCTTCAACTCATCCGCGGTAGCTTCACGGTTTGGTTCTTTCCCATCAAAGAAGTCACCTTGCAAACCAACACACACAATAGCCCAAACGGCGGGGTTATGTCCAAGAATATGCATTTTCATTTTATGCTTCCAACTAGCAAAATTAGTACCATCAAAGTAAGGACCTCTACGGTGATAATTTCCCTCGCTAGACGCCATACTCTCCTAGGTTGTGAAACCAAGGCTATGACCACCAAAAGCTATGGAGATCAAAGCAAATGGAGACCAAAGCTCTGATACCACTTGTAGGATCGAAAGTATGTCTAGAGGGGGGGGTGATTAGACTACTTGACCAAATAAAAACTTAACCTTTTCCCAATTTTAGTTCTTGGCAGATTTTAGCTATTGTAGGAGAAGTCAAGCAATCATCACACAATTCAAGCAAGCATGCAAAGAGTATATTGGCAGCGGAAAGTAAAGCATGCAACTTGCAAGAATGTAAAGGGAAGGGTTTGGAGAATTCAAACGCAATTGGAGACACGGATGTTTTTCCCATGGTTCGGATAGGTGGTGCTATCCTACATCCACGTTGATGGAGACTTCAACCCACGAAGGGTAACGGTCGCGCGAGTCCACGGAGGGCTCCACCCACGAAGGGTCCACGAAGTAGCAACCTTGTCTATCCCACCATGGCCATCGCCCACGAAGGACTTGCCTCACTAGCGGTAGATCTTCACGAAGTAGGCGATCTCCTTGCCCTTACAAACTCCTTGGTTCAACTCCACAATCTTGTCGGAGGCTCCCAAGTGACACCTAGCCAATCTAGGAGACACCACTCTCCAAGAAGTAACAAATGGTGTGTTGATGATGAACTCCTTGCTCTTGTGCTTCAAATGATAGTCTCCCCAACACTCAACTCTCTCTCATAGGATTTGGATTTTGTGGAAAGAAGATTTGAGTGGAAAGCAACTTGGGGAAGGCTAGAGATCAAGATTCATATGGTAGGAATGGAATATCTTGGTCTCAACACATGAGTAGGTGGTTCTCTCTCAGAACATATGAGTTGGAATTGTGTATGTGTTCTGATGGCTCTCTCCACGAATGAAGAGGAGGTGGAGGGGTATATATATAGCCTCCACACAAAATCCAACCGTTACACATAGTTTTCCAATCTCGGTGGGACCGAATCAACAAACTCGGTCGGACCGAAAAGGTAAACCTAGTGACCGTTAGAGATTTTCGGTGGGACTGACATGCAACTCGGTAGGACCGATATGGTTAGGGTTTGGGCATAACGTAATCTCGGTCAGACCGATTACACAAACTCGGTGAGACCGAGTTTGGTAATAAGCTAACCAGAGAGTTGGTCAGGTAAACTCTGTGGGACCGATTTTCTCTTTCGGTGAGACCGAAAAGTTACAAAAGGGAAACAGAGAGTTTACATTGCAATCTCGATGGGACCGATTCGCTCTTTCGGTGAGACCGAAAAGTTACGAAAGGGAAACAGAGAGTTTGCAATCCCATCTCGGTGAGACCGAGATCCCTATCGGTAGAACCGAATTGCTAGGGTTTGGCAGTGGCTTATGACAAGTGAAACTCGGTGGCGTCGGATAGAAAGAATCGGTATGACCGAGTTTGGCTTAGGGTTTAGGTCATTTGTGGAAGTGGGAAAGTAGCTGAGGATTTTGGAGCATATCATTAAGCACATGAAGCAAGAGGCTCATTAAGCAACACCTCATCCCTCCTTGATAGTATTGGCTTTTCCTATGGACTCAATGTGATCTTGGATCACTAAAATGTAAAATGAAGAGTCTTGAGCTTTAAGCTTTAGCCAATCCTTTGTCCTTAGCATCTTGAAGGAGTTCCCACAACCTTTAGTCCATGCCACTCCATTGTTTAACTTATCTGAAACATACTAGATAGAAACATTAGTCCAACAAGAGATATGTTGTCATAAATTACCAAAACCACCTAGGGAGCACTTGTGCTTTCACCTATTTTTAGCAAAGTCATGCTAAAATTCACGGAAAATTTTAGCATGACCTTTGCTGAAAATAGGACATATGGAGTACCCGAATTTGCCGGAACGGAAGTTAATCGACATTCCGGCAAACTCAAGGGCCTCTCGGGGTACCTGCAAAATCATCACGACACGAAGGGCCTCTCAAGGGCCTCAAGCAGCGGCGGCGTCTCCCAGGACCCCTTTTTTTGCTAAATTTCTTTGAGCAACAATCAGAGCAGAAAATTCAGCATATTTCTATACAACAGCACTGTAAAGATGAAGAACAGTTCTACAGCAGCCCATCTTTGATCATCATCTTTGCATCTCTTTCTCAATGTGATCAGTAATGTAGACATATTCATGATCTAGTTTAGCAGCAGGTTGCAAATACTTAACTGTCTAGAACATCACAGCATGCACAGTAATAAGAATAATGTAAACATTTGGCTTAGTTATAAGCATAGTATACTTCTTATAAACTGAAAGTGGAACTACTCACAATGAAGAAGTATTAGCAGATAGTTTGTCAACTCATGAAATAACATTTTTTCAGCCCAAAATGGATGCCATTTTATAACATTGCATAGCATTAGTCAGACAGAGCTGAGCCTTTCACCACTATATAATATTGCCATATAACAACACATGTTCACTGGGTGCCAATATGCCAAAATATAAAAAAGAGGCATACGAGAGACCCATCGAAGACAACACATGACTAATGTTGTACTAAGACCAGTGACATAAACAAAGCACAGCTAATGTGGTGCTAAACTGGATATACCCTCCCAGTCCCGGTGTCCAGATTTATAATGCCATGTCTTATGGCTGACAGACACTGCTTCAGGCACATAGTATACTTGATACCCTGCTTCATTCACTATGTAAGAAACAAGTACATTGTAAGCATTGTATCAAAGCAATAACCAGAAGATACCACTGATGTATTAGCATTGTAATTTGTAAGCCAACAAAGTTATATAGGAAGTACAAGTACACAGGGAACTAAATACAAGACTCTCCACAGGCAATGAATAGCATCCTAAAGCACAAACTAGAATGTAAAACAGTGCCAGTTGTAGTGCAGTGAAATGGCCAGCATGAATAAGCTACAATCATTACTGTAAACAGACAAGCAAAATAGTCATAGAATGTCTACATTACTGATCACTAACAAACAAGGCCTAGGAGAATAAACAAGCAAGAACCTCCTGCACGTCGAACCATATACGTACTATCTTACATGACAAATCAGCATAGAGAGCATTGCACGATCAAAACAAATAAATAAAAACATGGTAGCAAAACATATAGTGAGAATTGTCATCTACCAGTCCTATGTGACTGAACCAACATGCACAGCTTTTCTTGCGCCATCATCATTTTTTTTGAATTTTCATCATCAACTAATTAACACCCTCTGTGATGGTGCATTAGCATAGGCATAAGCTGCACTACAACTTGTTCATGCCGCCTCTTTGAACTATAAAACTCTGCACTAGTACTTTGGCATGGTGTTAGACTTTGTACATAAGTACATGACCGTATGAGGAGTAGTTATCTCTTGTGCATCACGAACATACAGAGCATTGCATGATTAAGAAACTAAATAAAAACACGGTAGAAAAACATATAGATAGAATTGCCATCCACCAGTCCCATGTCACTGAACCAACATGCACAACATTTTTGCCATCATCAACGAATTAACACCCTCTATGATTGTGAACAACCATAAGGCATAAGCTGCACTGCAAGTTCCTCATGCTGACTGTCCGAACTATCAAGTACTGCTACAATATTACTCTCAACACGGTATTAGGCTTTCAACATCATAAGTACATGATGACCTCTATGAAGAATAGTTAACTCGATTGTGCAGTCACGAACATATATATGATGCACTTGCCTTAACACATATCTCCAGAAGGGACCTGAATCGAGCAACAACCAGCCTAGGGGGAGGAGGGGAAGGGGGGAGAGGTGAGGAATCACCTGTGGGATAACGGCAGGATGCCGTAGGAGGGCGCCGGCGTCGAGGAGGCGGCGGGCGGCGAGGCGTGTCGAGGAGGAGGCGCGTCGAGGAGGAGGCGGCGTGTCGACCTTGCCACCCACCTTGGAGCCGGAACCCTAGGGCGTGCAGGCGCGGCGGACGGAGGGGACGGAGGGGGCGGCGCTCGCGGGGGAGGGGGCTCGGGGGGAGGCGGTGCTCGGGGGAGGAAGGGGAGAGGGAGGCGGCGGGGGGCGTGGGCGGCTGCGGCGGAGAGGCGGCGGATGGCGGGGGCGCGTGGGCGGCTGCGGCGGCGGCGGATGGCGGTGGTCGATCGAGGGGAATCTGGCGAGGGAGGGAGGGAGGACACAGTGCGAGGGCAGTAGGTGGAGTGGGGAGGGTTCTAATGGCGCACCACCCCCTCGTGCGCCATAAGTACGACTATTCTAATGGCGCACCACCCCTCGGTGCGCCATTAGAATTTTGTTTTAATCTAGCCCACTAGCCTATCTACAACCTAACCCTATCTACAACAGAACCCCCACTAGCCCGACTGGTCAGCACGCAGCACACACACCAGGAGGTCCTGGTTCGATTCCCAGGCTCCCCAATATTTTTTTATGCATTTTAAATGTTGTTTGATATTTATTTGTGTTTAAATATGTTCAAACTTGTTTAAATCATAACAGTAATATTTTTTTATAAAAACAGTAATAATTTTTTTAAAAATATGTTCAAATTTGTTACTTGAAAATATCATCATCGGCGGCGGTGGAGGGGGAGGGTGCGGGGGGTGCCCGTTGGCGGCGGTGGAGCGGGGGAGGGTGCGGGGGGGGGTGCTCGTCGGCGGCGGTGGAGCGGGGGAGGGTTGCGGTGGGTCGTCGGCGGCGGTGGAGCTAGCGGGGGAGGGTGCGGGTGGGATCGAGATGGAGGGGGATCGAGATCAAGTGTCCTCATGAATTCAAAAAGTGCCCATGAAATTTAAAAATATTCATGATATCAAAAAGTGCCCATGAAATACAATCGAGAAATGAAGACTACGATTTAAATACAATCGATCTTAGCTAGCTATCTGTTCACAATCTTCTTGCCCTTCTTTTTCGCAAATGGAGTTCTTCTGTGGAACGGACGTCCTTTAGGTAGGGTGGTCCTGCTTCTTCTTATGGTGTGTGCTACTACTTCATCGTCGTCGTCATGTTCGATCTTCGGGTCGCCGTACTTGTCGAAGTCTTGCTCATTGGCTACTCCATCCAGCTTGGCTTTCTCTCGGGCAGGCAGCTCTTGCGTTATCCGTCTGCTTGAGAAGCAGCTCTTGAATATGAGGGTCCTGCACCCAGCCTCCATCGTCGTCTGCTCCGGCATCTTCATCTTCATGATCATGCCCTTCGTCTTGATCTTCCTCATCATCATGTACGACATCTTCTACATGATGACTGTGTACAGCATCACCGTCGTGATCATGTCCTGGAGATTCTTCGTCTTCTCGCCCGCCCTCGCCGCGGTGGTACTTGTCTTGTTGCCCTTCCTCATTTCTTGCCCGGCCCCCATGGACGACTTCATAGTCATCTTCATCACCTTGCCACCGATAGCCATCCATGAAACCACGCAAGAGCAGGTGGTCCCGCACCTGCCCGGAATCCGGGTCCGCAATAAGGCTCTTCAGCTTGCATCTTCGACACGGACATCTTATCTCCGTCTCGTTCTTTTGAAGCATCTCGGCCTTCGCGGAGCTCAAAAACCTATTCACGATGCCTTCAGTCATCGTGCGGACCATGGTCGCCTGCGGGGTAGAGCAAAACGATATTTTAGAACCAAGAAAAAATTTGGCATGACCTTCCCTAAAAATAGGACCAAAAAGAATGCATAGTGCCAAAATTCTCGCCGAAACGGAAATGAATCAAAACATTCCGGCAAAATATTGGCAACTATCGCATTTCAAATACCGGTACCTTCAAACACAAACATATATGCAACACCACAAACACATGCAACACCACAAACATACATAGATCTAGCTAGGCCACAAAAAGTGCATGTGCACGTTGTTGGAGCGAGCTAGGGAGAAAAAAAGTAGATCTACATCATGAAGATAGCTTTCCCCTTACTTACCTATCAAAAAAAGGTAATTTCACCACTTAATTTTGATGAATCTATGGTGGAAATGAGGTGAGGAGGAGGAGGCAGCCGAAAGCTTGGAGAAGGAGGTGGAGGGAATGAAGTGGGGAAAGTGAGTGGGTAGGTGTGGGGCTGTCCAAAATATCTTGTTGGGGTCCCAGGTTACTAATGGCGCACCACCAGCAAATGCGCCATTAGTAACCCTGGTTACTAATGGCGCACCTGCAGGTGGTGCGCCATTAGTAGTTTTGCAAAAAAGTAAAAATATATATATATATATATACTAATGGTGCACCGGGTAATAGTGCGCCATTACTAGTTTAAACTAGTAATGGCGCACTGTGAAACGGTGCGCCATTAGTAGTTTTGCAAAAAAAAGAATAAATTTTTTTACAGTAATGGCTGTGTACGCATCACCGTCGTGATCATGTCCTGGAGATTCTTCGTCTTCTCGCCCGCCCTCGCCGCGGTGGTACTTGTCTTGTTGCCCTTCCTCATTTCTTGCCCGGCCCCCATGGACGACTTCATAGTCATCTTCATCACCTTGCCACCGATAGCCATCCATGAAACCACGCAAGAGCAGGTGGTCCCGCACCTGCCCGGAATCCGGGTCCGCAATAAGGCTCTTCAGCTTGCATCTTCGACACGGACATCTTATCTCCGTCTCGTTCTTTTGAAGCATCTCGGCCTTCGCGGAGCTCAAAAACCTATTCACGATGCCTTCAGTCATCGTGCGGACCATGGTCGCCTGCGGGGTAGAGCAAAACGATATTTTAGAACCAAGAAAAAATTTGGCATGACCTTCCCTAAAAATAGGACCAAAAAGAATGCATAGTGCCAAAATTCTCGCCGAAACGGAAATGAATCAAAACATTCCGGCAAAATATTGGCAACTATCGCATTTCAAATACCGGTACCTTCAAACACAAACATATATGCAACACCACAAACACATGCAACACCACAAACATACATAGATCTAGCTAGGCCACAAAAAGTGCATGTGCACGTTGTTGGAGCGAGCTAGGGAGAAAAAAAGTAGATCTACATCATGAAGATAGCTTTCCCCTTACTTACCTATCAAAAAAAGGTAATTTCACCACTTAATTTTGATGAATCTATGGTGGAAATGAGGTGAGGAGGAGGAGGCAGCCGAAAGCTTGGAGAAGGAGGTGGAGGGAATGAAGTGGGGAAAGTGAGTGGGTAGGTGTGGGGCTGTCCAAAATATCTTGTTGGGGTCCCAGGTTACTAATGGCGCACCACCAGCAAATGCGCCATTAGTAACCCTGGTTACTAATGGCGCACCTGCAGGTGGTGCGCCATTAGTAGTTTTGCAAAAAAGTAAAATATAATATAATATATATACTAATGGTGCACCGGGTAATAGTGCGCCATTACTAGTTTAAACTAGTAATGGCGCACTGTGAAACGGTGCGCCATTAGTAGTTTTGCAAAAAAAAGAATAAATTTTTTTACAGTAATGGCTGTGTACAGCATCACCGTCGTGATCATGTCCTAGAGATTCTTCGTCTTCTCTCCCGCCCTCGCCGCGGTGGTACTTGTCTTGTTGCCCTTCCTCATTTCTTGCCCGGCCCCCATGGACTACTTCATAGTCATCTTCATCACCTTGCCACCGATAGCCATCCATGAAACCACGCAAGAGCAGGTGGTCCCGCACCTGCCCGGAATCCGGGTCCGCAATAAGGCTCTTCAGCTTGCATCTTCGACACGGACATCTTATCTCCGTCTCGTTCTTTTGAAGCATCTCGGCCTTCGCGGAGCTCAAAAACCTATTCACGATGCCTTCAGTCATCGTGCGGACCATGGTCGCCTGCGGGGTAGAGCAAAACGATATTTTAGAACCAAGAAAAATTTTGGCATGACCTTCCCTAAAAATAGGACCAAAAAGAATGCATAGTGCCAAAATTCTCGCCGAAACGAAAATGAATCAAAACATTCCGGCAAAATATTGGCAACTATCGCATTTCAAATACCGGTACCTTCAAACACAAACATATATGCAACACCACAAACACATGCAACACCACAAACATACATAGATCTAGCTAGGCCACAAAAAGTGCATGTGCACGTTGTTGGAGCGAGCTAGGGAGGAAAAAAAGTAGATCTACATCATGAAGATAGCTTTCCCCTTACTTACCTATCAAAAAAAAGGTAATTTCACCACTTAATTTTGATGAATCTATGGTGGAAATGAGGTGAGGAGGAGGAGGCAGCCGAAAGCTTGGAGAAGGAGGTGGAGGGAATGAAGTGGGGAAAGTGAGTGGGTAGGTGTGGGGCTGTCCAAAATATCTTGTTGGGGTCCCAGGTTACTAATGGCGCACCACCAGCAAATACGCCATTAGTAACCCTGGTTACTAATGGCGCACCTACAGGTGGTGCGCCATTAGTAGTTTTGCAAAAAAGTAAAAATAAATAAATATATATATATACTAATGGTGCACCGGGTAATAGTGCGCCATTACTAGTTTAAACTAGTAATGGCGCACTGTGAAACGGTGCGCCATTAGTAGTTTTGCAAAAAAAAGAATAAATTTTTTTACAGTAATGGCGCAATGTCTGCCTGGTGCGCCATTACTAGTTAGAAGTAATGGCGCACTTCAACCTGATGCGCCATTAGTTTGTATGGAAAAATGGAATACTAGTGGCGCACCCTGTTTCTGGTGCGCCATTAGTGTCTTCCACACTAATGGCGCATCACCAACGGGTGCGCCATTAGTATATAGTAGTGGCGCACTGCTTCCATGGTGCGCCATTAGTATCAATCCTATCTATAGCCCTTTTTCTAGTAGTGTTATGAAGAAAGCAATACTCGGGGCAGTTCCGCTTCCAGTGTCCAGTCTGCTTGCAGTAGAAGCACTCAATTTCAGGCTTAGGTCCAGATTTTGGTTTCTTCTCCTGAGCAGCAACTTGCTTATTGTTCTTCTTGAAGTTCCCCTTCTTCTTCCCTTTGCCCTTTTTCTTGAAACTAGCGGTCTTGTTGACCATCAACACTTGATGCTCCTTCTTGATTTCTACCTCCGCAGCCTTTAGCATTGCGAAGAGCTCGGAATTGTCTTATCCATCCCTTGCATGTTATAGTTCATCATGAAGCTCTTGTAGCTTGGTGGCAGTGATTGAAGAACTCTGTCAATGACACTATCAACAGGAAGATTAACCCCCAGTTGAGTCAAGTGATTATGATACCCAGACATTTTGAGTATATGTTCACTGACAGAACTATTCTCCTCCATCTTGCAGCTATAGAATTTATTAGAGACTTCATATCTCTCAATCCGGGCATTTGCTTGAAATATTAACTTCAACTCCTGGAACATCTCATATGCTCCATGACTTTCAAAACGTCGTTGAAGTCCCGATTCTAAGCCGTAAAGCATGGCACACTGAACTATCGAGTATCATCAGCTTTGCTCTGCCAGACGTTCATAACATCTGGTGTTGCTCCAACAGCAGGCCTGGCACCTAGCGGTGCTTCCAGGACGTAATTCTTCTGTGCAGCAATGAGGATAATCCTCAAGTTACAGACCCAGTCCGTGTAATTGCTACCATCATCTTTCAACTTTGCTTTCTCAAGGAACGCATTAAAATTCAACGGAACAACAGCATGGGCCATCTATCTACAAATAAACATAGACAAGCAAGATATTATCAGGTACTAAGTTCATGATAAATTTAAGTTCAATTAATCATATTACTTAAGAACTCCCACTTAGAAAGACATCCCTCTAATCTTCTAAGTGATCACGTGATCCAAATCAACTAAACCATAACCGATCATCACGTGAAATGGACTAGCTTTCAATGGGGAACATCAATATGTTGATCATATCTACTATATGATTCACGCTCGACCTTTCGGTCTCAGTGTTCCGAGGCCATATCTGCATATGCTTGGCTAATCAAGTTTAACCTGAGTATTCTGCGTGTGCAAAACTGGCTTGCACCCGTTGTAGATGGACGTAGAGCTTATCACACCTGATCATCACGTGGTGTCTGGGCACGACGAACTTTGGCAATGGTGCATACTCAGGGAGAACACTTTTATCTTGAAATTTAGTGAGAGATCATCTTATAATGCTATCGTCAATCAAAGCAAGATAAGATGCATAAAAGATAAACATCACATGCAATCAATATAAGTGATATGATATGGCCATCATCATCTTGTGCTTGTGATCTCCATCTCCGAAGCACCGTCATGATCACCATCGTCACCGGCGCGACATCTTGATCACCATCGTAGCATCGTTGTTGTCTCGCCAATCTTATGCTTCGACAACAATCGCTACCGCTTAGTGATAAAGAAAATCATTACAGCGCAATTGCATTGCATACAATAAAGCGACAACCATATGGCTCCTTCCAGTTGCCGATAACTCGGTTACAAAACATGATCATCTCATACAATAAATTTTAGCATCATGTCTTGACCATATCACATCACAACATGCCCTACAAAAACAAGTTAGACGTCCTCTACTTTGTTGTTGCAAGTTTTACGTGGCTGCTACGGGCTTAGCAAGAACCGTTCTTACCTACGCATCAAAACCACAATGATAGTTTGTCAAGTTGGTGTTGTTTTAACCTTCGCAAGGACCGGGCGTAGCCACACTTAGTTCAACTAAAGTTGGAGAAACTGACACCCGCCAGCCACCTGTGTGCAAAGCAAGTCGGTAGAACCAGTCTCGCGTAAGCGTACGCGTAATGTCGGTCCGGGCCGCTTCATCCAACAATACCGCTGAACCAAAGTATGACACGCTGGTAAGCAGTATGACTTATATCGCCCACAACTCACTTGTGTTCTACTCGTGCACAACATCAACGCATAAAACCTAGGCTCGGATGCCACTGTTGGGGAACGTAGTAATTTCAAAAAAATTCCTACGCACACGCAAGATCATGGTGATGCATAGCAACGAGAGGGGAGAGTGTTGTCTACGTACCCTCGTAGACCGGCAACGGAAGCATTGACACAACGTAGAGGAAGTAGTAGTACGTCTTCCCGATCCGACCGATCCAAGTACCGAACGTACGACACCTCCGAGTTCTACACACGTTCAACTCGGTGACGTCCCTCGAGCTACAATCCAACAAAACGTTGAGGGAGAGTTTCGTCAGCACGACGGCATGATGACGGTGATGATGTTCTACCGACGCAGGGCTTCGCCTAAGCACTGCTACGATATGACCGAGGTGGAATATGGTGGGAGGGGGCACCGCACACGGCTAAGGAATGATCACGAAGATCAACTTGTGTGTCCTGGGGTGCCCCCTTGCCCCCGTATATAAAGGAGGAAGAGGGGAGGTGCGGCCGGCCCTAGGGGTGCGCCTGGAGGAGTCCTACTCCCACCGGGAGTAGGACTCCCCCCTCTTGCCTTGTTGGAAAAGGAAGGGGGAAGGGAGAAAGAGGAAAGGGGGGAGCCGCCCCTCCCTTCCTTGTCCTATTTGGACAAGGGGGGAGGGGCGCGCGGCCTGCCCTGGCCGGCCCTCCTCTTCTAACTTATGGCCCATGTAGGCCCAATAACCCCTGGGGGGTTCCGGTAACCCCCCGGTACTCCGGTAAAATCCCGATTTTACCCGGAATGTTTCCGATATCCAAATATAGGCTTCCAATATATCAATCTTTATGTCTCGACCATTTCGAGAGTACTCGTCATGTCCCTGATCACATCCGGGACTCCGAAAAACCTTCGGTACATCAAAACACAAAAACCCTAATTACGATCGTCACCGAACATTAAGCGTGCGGACCCTACGGGTTCGAGAACTATGTAGACATGACTGAGACACGTCTCCGGTCAATAACCAATAGTGGAACCTGGATGCTCATATTGGCTCCTACATATTCTACGAAGATCTTTATCGGTCAGACTGCATAACAACATACGTTGTTCCCTTTGTCATCGGTATGTTACTTGCCCGAGATTCGATCGTTGGTATCTTAATACCTAGTTCAATCTCGTTACTGGCAAGTCTCTTTACTCGTTCCGTAATACATCATCCCGCAACTAACTTATTAGTTGCAATGCTTGCAAGGCTTGAGTGATGTGCATTACCGAGAGGGCCTAGAGATACCTTTTCGACAATCGGAGTGACAAATCCTAATCTTGAAATACGCCAACCCAACAAGTACCTTCGGAGACACCTGTAGAGCACCTTTATGATCACCCAGTTACGTTGTGACGTTTGGTAGCACACAAAGTGTTCCTCCGGTAAACGGGAGTTGCATAATCTCATAGTCATAGGAACATGTATAAGTTATGAAGAAAGCAATAACAACAAACTAAACGATCAAGTGCTAAGCTAACGGAATGGGTCAAGTCAATCACATCATTCTCCTAATGATGTGATCCCGTTAATCAAATGACAACTCATGTCTATGGTTAGGAAACATAACCATCTTTGATCAACGAGCTAGTCAAGTAGAGGCATACTAGTGACACTCTGTTTGTCTATGTATTCACACATGTATTATGTTTCCGGTTAATACAATTCTAGCATGAATAATAAAAATTTATCATGATATAAGGAAATAAATAATAACTTTATTATTGCCTCTAGGGCATATTTCCTTCACATGGATGGAGGCAGCAGCATCAACATCCTCTACTATGAGACGTTCCGACGGATGGGATTGATGGATAAAAATCTTAAACAATCCAACACTGTTTTTCATGGTGTGGTACCTGGTAAGTCGGCATACCCAGTTGGTAAGATCGAGCTGGAAGTAGCCTTTGGGGATGAGTATGACTCCAGCGCAGAAAAATTAACCTTTGAATTGGTTAAGATCAAAAACCCATATCATGCTCTGTTTGGGCGGCCGCCTTATGCCGAGTTCATGGCTCGACCGTGTTACGTATATTTGCAGCTCAAGATGCCGGGTCACAAGGGCACCATTACAGTCCATGGGAGCCGGAAGATAGCTTTGGAATGTGAAGAAGGTGATGCTGCCTATGCTGAATCTGTTTGTGCAACAGAGGAGTTGAAATTCTACAAGGATCATGTTGACCCGGTGGACATGACGTCGTTAAAGAAACCAACAACAGAGCATGAGCCGGAGTTAAAATTCAAATCAGCTGATGACACTAGATGGTTGACTTTGTGCCTGGCGATTCATCCAAACAGTTCATCATCAGCGCAAACTTGGATCCGAAATAGGAAAGCGCGCTCATCGAGTTCATCCATGAGAACCAGGACATCTTTGCATGGAAACCTTCAGACATGTTGGGCGTCCCAAGGGAACTCGCTGAGCACACTCTTAATATCGATCCAAAGTTTAAACCTGTCAGATAGTTTCTCCGGCGGTTCAATGAAGAAAGGCGCAAGGCCATCGGAGAAGAGGTGGCCCGGCTCTTGGCAGCCGGGTTCATTGTGGAGGTCTTTCACCCAGAATGGTTAGCTAACCCGGTGCTTGTACTAAAAAAGAATGGCACCTGGCGTATGTGTGTGGATTACACAGATTTGAACAAGGCTTGTCCGGCTGATCCTTTTGCTCTTCCCCATATTGATCAGATCATTGATGCTATGGCGGGTTGCGCACGGTTGAGTCTCTTCGATGCTTACTCCGGTTATCATCAGATTAAGATGGCAGTCAAGGATCAAAAGAAGACAACTTTTATAACCCCTTTTGGGGCTTTCTGCTATGTGTCTATGCCTTTTGGGCTTAAGAGTGCCCAGGCGACTTACCAGCGGTGTGTGCAGAATTGTCTTCACAATCAAATTGGGCACAATGTTCATGCCTATGTGGATGATATAGTGGTGAAATCCAGGGAAGAGGAAACCTTGATCGCAGACCTAAAAGAGAATTTTGATAACCTTCGGGTTTACAAGATGATGCTTAACCCGGCCAAGTGTGTTTTTGGAGTGCCAGCCGGCAAGCTCTTGGGTTTTTTGGTGTCTAACCGAGGTATTGAAGCTAACCCGGAGAAAATCAAGGCAATTACATCTCTAGCCAAACCAACATGCGTCAATGATGTTCAATGACTGGTGGGTCGTGTGGCTGCATTGAGCCGGTTCATAAGCCGGTTAGGGGAAAAGGCTATGCCTCTATATCAGTTGATGAAGAAAACAGATGTTTTTGTTTGGAGCAATGCTGCGAACGCTGCTTTGAGGATCTGAAGGCACAACTGGCTGAGCCACCGGTCCTAGCTGCTCCAATTGAGAAAGAGCCGCTATTGTTATACGTGGCTGCCAACTCACGGGCTGTTAGTGTGGCTATGGTGGTAGAGCGCAAGGAGGCTGGCAAAGAGCATCCGGTTCAGTGGCCGGTTTATTATGTCAGTGAAGTGGTAATTGAATCTAAGCAACGATATCCACATTGGCAGAAGCTTGTTTATGGGGTGTTCATGGCAAGCCGGAAAATTAAGCATTACTTTCAGGGACATCAAATCACTATGGTTAACTCTGCTCCTTTGGGAGACATTATTCAAAACAGAGAAGCCACGGGGCGAGTTGCCAAGTGGGAAATTGAGCTTGGGTCTCATGGGCTGAAGTATGTTCCACGTACTGCAATTAAGTCTCAAGCCCTGGTTGACTTCATCAATGACTGGACAGAGATGCAGATGCCAGAAGAGACTTAGTAGCAGCGCGGTCAGCAATTTATCAACAGGACATGCGTTGTTATCACAGCCGCCGGGTTAAGTCCAGGACTTTTCAGGAAGGCGACTTGGTGCTCCGGCTCATCCAAGATCTTTCAGATGCACACAAATTATCCCCACCTTGCGAAGGACCCTTTGTGGTCAGTAAAAATTTAAACAATGGGTCCTACTACCTCATTGACGTTCGAGAGCATGCAGACTCACGTAAGTCGGAAGAGGAGACCCGCCGGCCATGGAACATTGCTCAACTTCGGCCATATTACACCTGAGCCACCAGCTCTCAACATGTACATATGTTCATGTTGTATATACTATGATAAGCAATAAAGTAAGACCATCGGTCTCCTTTTTTTCACAGACTATACATCTTTATTATTTCTTACTTACAAATGACTATTAAGGAGTGGTCATATTTGAATCAAGTTTAACCTTTTTAGTCCGGCTTATGATCGTATCCGAATCTAGCTGCAAATCTCAAGGTCACTTGGGGGCTTCCTGTTGAAACATAGGTCGTATTCGAACCAAAGAGAACATAGCTGTCGTAACCCTCTTGATCGGCTCAAGGCCAAACTCACTTGGGGGCTTCTTGATCGTATCCGAATCATAGCTTAACCCCTTTTGAGTCTGACTTGGATCGTATTCGAATCAGGGTCGTTAAAAACCTCTCAAGGTCATTTGGGGGCTTCCTGTTCAAACATAGGTCGTATTCGAACCAAAGAGAACATAGCTGTCGGTACCCTCTTGATCGGCGCAACGCCAAAGCCACTGGGGGCTATATGGTCGTATTCGAACCTTAGCTTAACCCCTTTGGTCCTGTTTACTGATCATATTCGAATCAGAAACCCCCAGCTTTTTGAATACAGAGTTAAAATTATGTTTATTATCTGTTGCTTGCCTTTTAGCTTTTGTTGTTTCAATACTACAAATAAGATAGCCTGGTTTTCTTCACCGGCTCAATTATTGAACAACACAGCAGCCCGGGTTATTCAAACCGGTGGCTCAAGGATCCAAAGTTCACCACCCGGATTATTAAACCCGGCGATCTAAGGATCAACAAGGACAAGTCTTTTTCTTGTATTCATAGAAACGGAGTTCAAATATCTCAGAGACAAACATTAAACGATGCATACATTGACATCTGGAAGCAGATTCACATAGAAGTATTTTATGCACGATGGCATAAGGAAACATGCGGTGTTTTAGCAACTAAAGTTATTACAAGGCTTTATAAGCCTATGAAGATGATCATTGTCCCTCCCTCGCTGGTTCAACACCTTCTATTTGCTGGAAGTTGGATTTTGACCAATCAAAGCCGTTCATGGCGACAAATTCGGCTTTGTCGTCAATCAGGCTGACCGGGTCAATTTCCGGAGCAAAGGTATCTTCTCTCACAGGTGGGATCAGATCTGCTATTTTGTATGAAGGAGTGGCCATCTTCTTTTTTCACTATCAAAACCCGGCTGGTACTTGTCAACATTGGTGTCTTCTCCAAGACTAGTCGCCTGAGGCCGGACTTCGCGTACACACGCTATGAAATCATCCTGACCAAACGGAGACCCGTCCTCCTTTACAGTAGGGTAACCTCTTGCTACGTCCGCCGGGTCTAGGTCTGTTACCCAAGCCTTGGAGCGGCTTAGGGCAGTCAAAGCTCCGGCTCGCGCGCAGGAGCGTTTTACTTCTTGGAATCTAGCCGGAAGGATGGACAGCTTCTTCAGGACATCGCTAAGCCGGTTGGGTCCTTGATTTGCAGGAGAGATAGCGGCCAGAGCCCGTTGTACACCAATGTACAATTGTTCAACCAAGGTGTATACGGCCTTCAGTTTAATCAACGGGTCTTGGCTCAGATTTTTACTTCGCGGACCTGCATATATTTTTAACAGAGTAAGTTGGCGGATCATATTCCGGTATGGCAAAAATTATACGAAAGGTCAACTCAGGCAGCTTACCAAAGATAGCAGCAACCATTTGAGACACCCGGCCCTTCAAACTGTTCAGCTCTGTTGAAATTTCTTTCAGAGCTGTTTCGGCTATCTCAGCTCGTAGGGTTAGGAGTGTTTTCTCATTTTCCCAAGCCTTCTCCTTGGTAGCAAAGCTGGTCTTCATATTTTCCGTTGCAGAAAGGCTCATTTGCAGTTTGGAAGTGGAAGATTTGATTTCGGACTCTTGACTTATTAGCCGGGTCTTTGCGTCCGATAATTGAGAATTCAATTCAGACAATGCATTCTGAGAAACGTTCAGATAAGTCAAGACTTGGTTTCAAATTCCAGTATTTAAATTCAAGATTCAAGTCCCAAGTACTTTATGAATAAACCACTTGACACTTGGGGGCTAATGTATGCCAAATCAAATTTTTACGACTCTACCAACATATTTGAAGTCCCAAGTCCTTTACAAAATAACAGCACTTGGCACTTGGGGGCTAATGTACGCAGTTCAGCAAGTTTATCAAGGTTAAACCGGAGTGTTAAGTACTTTGCAGATGGTTTAAAATTATGAAGTACCGATTCATTAATGATCAAAATAAACTGGTCCTTGGGGACTATGGGTGAAGTTTTGTTCTATCGGTATCAGGAAAAGACTCAGAGGTAAAAGTCTCAGCCTATATTTTAAGTCTACAGGTTATTCCGTTTCTCTCATAATCTAAAGACTTGGGGGCTGAAGGAATATTGGTAAACCGGAAACAACGTACCTCATACTTCAACTGAAGCTGCTTGACCATCTCCATCTCAGACTCACGACTGGAGTGTACATGATTGAGATAGCCGGATAAGATATCACTGGCATTAAGACGGTCATAGCTGGCAACATCAAAGCGAACCTTATGCCTTTCCAATGCTTCTTGCTTAGCTGTGCACCAAGCCAATACCGTTGGGTTCCCCGGCTCAACAAAGTGGCTCCCAGTAATTTGAATATCTTGAACACGGGGAGACGGCGGGTCGGTTGAGCTTGACGGTCCAGCCGTAGAAGGATTCATAGTGGCTTTGTCAAAGGACGGTTCCGGAGGATTTGCTTCATTGACAATAGGCGGGTCTTCTAGGGCGACAGTTAATGGAGAAGGCGGCCTAGCCGGCTCAGATGTTAGTACTGGCGGGTCTTCCGCCAGTTTTGTTACCTTCGCCTTCTTGGATTTAGCCTGGCCGCTAAGAAAAAAATATATATTACAGGACAGTTAGCATCAAGATACAATTGATCAACCCGGAAGAAAAGAGGATTTCTGATTACCCAGGACCAATCTTGACAGCCGGAAATTGTGTTTGTGATGAGTCGCCAGAGGAACGAGACACCTCCTGAAAAGGTAAAAGAAAGGAGTTAAAAGGAATACAATGAGCAGGATTCATTAAAAAGGACAGTAATAAATAAACCTCGTTCGGGCATTTCCGAGGGTCTGTTGAAGGACGACGGCTGGTTCATCTTCAATCTCAACTTCATGGCGGCTTTCATGTTGCTGCTTTTTCAAATGAAAGTTGGGATCCAAGTGAGCTAAGGGGTTAGAAAACCTTACTTTACGGATCACTCATCGAACTTTGTGTCTTGGTAAGGGCTCTGAGTCGGAGGAAATGATAGTTACTTCTACTTCCCCGGCCTGACTGGCCCCAGTGTCATCCTGGTAAGGATCAGTGTCAATAAGATTGTTAAAAAATTGGCCAAGGGAATCAAGGGCTACCTCCGAGTCAGACGTGTCATCAAGTTTCATTAAATCTTCAACAGTGGTTTTCTTCTTCTTCTTCGTTTTCCGAGTCGTCTTCTTGGTGTTCATGGCGGCGGCTTTCGCCTTCTTGGCAGCTTCCTGGTCATATTTCACCTTCCAAAAGTCAGAATTAGCCTGCAAAGACAAGAAGAAAGATCAGTGCTAAAGTAGTATAGCTGGGCAAAATACAAAGGAAAAGAGATTAGAATATGCTTACTTCTGGTACCGGGTTAAGCTTGCAGAAGGGGTTTAACCCAACAATGTTGCAGTCTTCATATTTCCCGTTCACCAAAAGGTTTGACATTGAAACAATGCCTTCTTCGGTGAGTTCAACTGGGCTGTGATGAAGAGAGTCATCCGGGCCTCCACCGTATTCATACATCAGTTTTGATTGACGGCTTAATGGAATAACCCTCCATGAGATCCAGCAGCGGGTCAGATCTACTTCGGTTAAACCGTTGCCCAACAAAGCGTTGATTCTTATGATGGATGGAAGCAGCCTCTTGTGTTCAGCAATGGTGAGTTTATCTGAAAGGGTGAACTTGGAGTCAAGACGACCGGGGTGGTAACCCGGCAGCGGCTTCTCGTTTGCTGGAGAGATATCCTGACAGTAAAACCAAGTTTGGTTCCAGTCCTTTGGGTGACTTGGTAAAACTATGCGAGGGAAGACAGCACCCTGACGGCGCTGAATTGAGATGCCTCCAAGTTCTAAGCTGGGACCGTTGGTGCATTCGTTCTGCCGGTTCAGATAAAAGTACTCTCTAAACAGCTCTGCGGTCGGCTCTTGCTGAAGATACACCTCACAGAGCACTTGGAAGTTACAAATGTTGGAAATGGAATTGGGTCCAAGGTCCTGAGGATGGAGTTTGAAAAAATGAAGGACCTCTCTGAAGAATTTTGAACCGGGCGGTGAGAAGACACAGTTCATGTGGTCAGTGAAGACAATCACTTCTCCTTTTTTTGGATTGGGGCGTTCTTCCTCCGGGTCAGGAGCATGATAAGACATGACATTTTTCGAAGGCAGAAACCCAACGATGAAGAACTCTTTTAACCGTTCCTCAGTTATGGATGAGGGGACCCAGTCACAGACGGTGGGTGTCTTTGACGGCATGATGTGCAAAGAACTGAAAAAATAAATAACAACATGCCGGTTCAGTTTACGGTCAGTTATAAAACAAGTAATGGCGGTTTAACTAAGGGCTAATGACATATAGGGAAAAGAAAGCCGGAGCGGTAATCCGCCATGACTACAGATTTTCTCAGAAAGCAGATTCGGCCAAGTGTTGGCATAAACACGTTTTACCAAGCTGTCATTATTATTTTGGATCAAATGGCTATTCTGAAAAGAAAAATATTCTAGACCTAAATATCTAGTACAGATGGGTTAATCGGTTATAATGAAGCATCTATACAGAGAAAAAGGGATCTACGGCTATCAAAATGGATGCCAAACAACTACCGCGCGAGTTATTTTCTTTTTGGATCCCTAGAGGCTGCGGAGGAAGAACTACCAGGAAAATTCATGAAGAACGATGAAGAACACCGACGAACTCGCAAAGCCCTAATGCAGATCTAAAATGATTAAGAAGGCGAGACTTACGGGTGCGGATTCGCTGCGGAGGTTCGTTGTGTTTTCTCTGGACAAGTCAGGTCGATGCAGCGGCCTGAGGTGGAGACGAGGAGATCTGCAGCGGCGGCGGCGGCAGAGCTCGAGCGGCAGCGAAGCAGAGAGAGGAGGAAGACGACCGAAGGAGGAGAATGAAAAAGACCTAAGTGGTACCTATTTATAAGGGAGTAAGCAAATAGGCGGGCGCGAAAATCAAGGAGACCCGAATAATGATTATCCAAATAAACGGATGCCTCGATTCTCGGAAGGCATTAAAAAATGAAAGATCCGTTGAAAGATGACGTCATGAAGGTTTTTTGTGTTTTCAGAAGATGACGTCACGGCGGGTTACGTAAGTTTTCAGACAGAGGATGGATTCCACCTAAGTATTGAAGATTGACAGAGAACAAAGTTCAAAGTCAACCTGGGGCCTAATGTTGGGGATATTACTACCAGTATGACCCGCTCAGGAGGGGCCGGGTCAGCCCTAATGGCGGGTTACAAAAGAAGCCCGATAAACATTCAAGATGATAGTTTACTAAATGTATAGAAGGCCCAAAGGCCTGGGGCCGGCTTAAGGCCTGATATTGTAAACCGCTATATGTAAGGAAAGACTTGTAAAGAAAGGCATGTAAGGGAAGTCACCAAGCCGGACACAATTATGAGCTGGCCGGGACTCTGTAGGCCACCAGGCGTCAACCTGTGTATATAAGGGGACGACCCGGTGGCGGTTTAGGGCAAGAAACAACCAAGTCGATAGCCAAGCCGGCGAGTTGAGCCTCTTGGAGATCGAAACCTCAGCAATACCAATCCCAACTAGACGTAGGCTTTTACCTTCATCGTAAGGGGCCGAACTAGTATAAAAACTCTCTCGTGTGTCCTTTGTCCCGATCAACCCCTTTAAGCTTCCTAGTGCGATGGCCCTACGACTAAGTCCTTGCTCTAGGACATCTGCCGTGTCAACTCCACGACAAGACATGTCTTATCGTGAGCATCCCGTTGCTATTCTTGAAGAAACTGAGCGCAAGACTCGCAACAAGTCTATCAAATTCCTGAAAGTGAAGTGGTCACATCATTCCGACCATGAAGCCACCTGGGAATGCGAGGACCACCTCCGTTCCGAATATCCGGAGTTTTTCCAATCCTAGATCTCAGGACGAGATCCTTTTGTAGTGGTGGAGTGTTGTAATGCCTCGTATGTAACCTGCCATATTTGTATTCCAACTCTTGCCATTTTCGGCACTAAGTTATGATATTTCCTCGTTGTTGGGTTTTGTCTTCGTTTTGTTTTTTTGCCTTTGTCATGCATCTCATATCATGTCATCATGTGCATCACATTTGCATACGTGTTCGTCTCATGCATCCGAGCATTTTCCCCGTTGTCCGTTTTGCATTCCGGCACTCCTATGTCCTCCGGTGTTCCCTTTTGCCTCTTTTCGTGTGTAGGTGTTAAATATTCTCGGATTGGACCGAGACTTGCCAAGCGGCCTTGCTTTACTACCGGTAGACCGCCTGTCAAGTTTCGTACCATTTGGACTTCGTTTGATACTCCAACGGTTAACCGAGGAACCGTAAAGGCCTCGTGTGTGTTGCAGCCCAACACCTCTCCAAAGTGGCTCAAATCCCACCTAAACCCCCTCCATCATCTCGGTCGTTCGATCATGATCGCGTGGTCGAAAACCATGCTCAATTTGGAGCCTCCTAGCTCCTTCTATGTATAAATAGGCCTCCCCCTCCTTCATTTGCGGATGAAACCCTAAAAAACGTCCCCTCCGCCGCCGGACGTGTCCATCCGCCGCCGGACACGCCGCGCCGCCGCCCGCGTCCAACCACAGGGCGCCACATGTCCCACCGGCCACCTCCCATGCCGCGGCCCGCCTGAGCCCGGGACGGGCCCCCGAGGCCCGTCGTCTCCTCCGCCGCCCGGGTCTTCGCCCCGTCGTCCCCGCCGCCAAGTCCGGTCGCCGCGCCACCGCAAGTCCCTCGCCGCGCCGCCTCGCCGCCCGCCGCCTACTCCGCCGCCCAGCTCGCCGCCCGACGCCAGCCACCTCGACTCCGGCCAGATCCGGCCATGGGCTGACCGGATCCATCTTCCCCTCGCTCCGGCGACTCCTCCCCCGCAACGCCGGCGAGCTCCCTCAAACTCCAGTGAAGCCCCAGCGAACCTCGGTTCACGTGTCGATCCAGATCTGGGACGAACCCTAGGGTTGACCTCGTTCCTCCTGTAAGTCCCTAATAATTTTAGCATTTTTCATCATGTCATAACTTTGCATCCGTAGCTCCGTTTTGGACGTGTAGGATATCAAATTGTTCGTCTAGATGTGCACTTCATTTCATTCCATTGCACCATGTTGATTTGAGTTCATCTTGATGCCCTAAATGCTGTTGCAAGAGTGCTATGTAATGTTAGTTTCAGATTCTTAACATATTATGGACATTTGTCATTTTTGCCATATTTAATGTGTGCCTCCTATGAACTTGAGCCCTACATGTGTTTTGTTATATGCCATGCCATCTTTACAGGGGTGTATGCCATGTATTTTTGTGATCATTGTGGTGACTAGCACAAGCATGCAAAGTAGCTCTCGTGATGTTGCTGATTTCAGGGACTTGGAATTCTTCTAAGTCATTTCCCGGATGATATTTTTATGTCATGTATTCATGTTGCTACAGAGTGATCCATGCCTCTTTTGAGCATGTTCAGTAAGGATGATTTTGAGATATTGTTATGTTATATCCATCCATGTCTTTGTTGGCAATAATGGAATACCCTAGCATAATTCAATCTTGCCCTATTTTTGCTATAAAATGTTCCTGGCAGATTATTTACGTGTTAATCAATTTTGCCGAGGTTGTTGTAGTTGTTCCATGCATGCTATGAGAGTGTTCTTGCCATGGTTAGCTTATTTGTCATATCTACTTGCTGGGTGTATGCTTAGCTTGTCATGCAATGCCTTGTGGTGAGTGCATCGAGCTCGCAAACATGCCTATGTAACTCTGTTTTGCCATGTTCCAGTTTTCTGCTAAGTCTAAATCTGTTAACGAAACTTGCTATGTTTACATGGGTGCCATTGTATTTTCTAATCCCTTTTGGCTTATGGTCAGTAAGGGACTTTTGTTATATGCTTTGAGTAGCTTCATGCCATGCCTTGCTTTGCCATGATATATTCCTGTAGCATGTTGTTATCTTGCTCTAAACATTGCTTCCTGATGTTAAATCCTGACATGTTATTTTCACTAAGTTTGTGAACCTGATATCTTTTGCACTTTTGCCATGCTTGTTTGAACCTGCTATTGTGTGTTTTAGCCGTAGCTCAGTGTTCATATTTTGTCAAGCATCTTGAGTGGATCACTGCCATGTGCTTTGTTTCTATGTTAGAGTGTAGTAGCTTATTTGTCTTGATGCATTTAGATGGCCTCGTGCTGTTAATCGCAGATTTGTGCCATTATTGTTTTTGCTTGCCTTTTGCAAACTGTGCATCCGATTCCGATGATCTTTATATTGATTTTGACCGAAATCAACTCATCTTTCCAGCGGCACTCTTGGTTTGCCAAGTTGAGGCCTGGTTCAATCTTTCGCTTCCGAAGCACGCATATGCATTGCATATCACATCCCGCATATCATGCCATGTTTTGCATCATGTTGCTTGCGCATTGCACCGTGGTTGATCGTGGTTCCCTTTGCGTGTGTTCTTGCTTTGGGTAGAGCCGAGAGACGAGTACGTGATCGAGGAACCCGTTGAGAACGCTTACGAGGATCAAGCTTACGTCAACTCGGAGAACTTTGCAGACAAGATGACCATACCCTCGAAACCACTTCTATCTTTGCTTGCTAGTTGCTCGCTCTATTGCTATGCCTATGCTACGATACCTACCACTTTCTTATCATGCCTCTCATATTTCCATGTCAAACCTCTAACCCACCTTGTTCTAGCAAACCGTTGTTTGGCTATGTTACCGCTTTGCTCAGGCCCTCTTATAGCGTTGTTAGTTGCAGGTGAAGATTGGAGTTTGTTCCTTGTTGGAACATGTTTATTGTTGGGATATCACTACTATATCTTGTTTACATTAATGCACCTATATACTTGGTAAAGGGTGGAAGGCTCGGCCTTATACCTGGTGTTTTGTTCCACTCTTGCCGCCCCTAGTTTCCGTCATACCGGTGTTATGTTCTTTGATTTTGCGTTCCTTACACGGTTGGGTTATAATGGGAACCCCTTGACAGTTCGCCTTGAATAAAACTCCTCCAGCAAGGCCCAACCTTGGTTTTACCATTCGCCACCTAGCCTTTTTCCCTTGGGTTCCGCGGACTCAAGGGTCATCTTTATTTTAAACCCCCTGGCCAGTGCTCCTCTGAGTGTTGGTCCAAACTAGAGCCCTTTGCAGCGCCCCCTCGGGGAAACTCGAGTTTTGGTTTTAGTTGTATGGAGCGCTCATCCGGTGTGCCCTGAGAATGAGATATGTGCAGCTCCTATCGGGATTTGTCGGCACATTCGGGCGGCTTTGCTGATTTAGTTATACCATTGTCGAGATGTCTTGTAACCGGGATTCTGAGTCTGATCGGGCCGTCCTGGGAGAAGGAATATCCTTCGTGGACCGTGAGAGCTTGTGATAGGCTAAGTTGGGACATCCCTGTAGGGATTTGAACTTTCGAAAACCGTGTCCGCGGTTATGGGCAGATGAGAATTTGTTAATGTCCGGTTGTAGAAAATCTGAAACTTAACTTAATTAAAATGGATCAACAGCGTGTGTAGCCGTGATGGTCTCTTTTCGGCGGAGTCCGGGAAGAGAACGCGGTCTCGAGTTATGCTTGAACGTAAGTATTTCTAGGATCACTTCTTGATCATAGTTTCTCGGCCGTGCCTTGTCTTTCTCTTCTCGCTCTCATTTGCGTATGTTAGCCACCATATATGCTAGTGCTTGCTATAGCTCCACCTCATACCTTTTACTCTACCCATAAGCTTAAATAGTCTTGATCGCGGGGGTGTGAGATTGCCGAGTCCCCGTGATTCACAGATTACTTTCAAAACCAGATGCAGGTGCCGATGATACTGTTCCAGAAGATACGACTGAGCTCAAGTGGGAGTTCGATGAGGACTCAGGACGATACTACGTTTCCTTTCCAGACGATCAGTAGTGGAGCCCAGTTGGGGCGATCGGGGACATTATGCATTTGGGGTTGTCTTTATTTTGGTTCCGTAGTCGGACCTTGATTGTATTTGGATGATTGTAATGCTATTTATGTTATTGTGTGAAGTGACGATTGTAAGCCAACTATATACCTCTTTTCTTATTCAGTACATGGAATGTATAAAGATTACACCTCTTGCAACATTGCCTACAATGCGGTTATACCTCTAAGTCGTGCTCCGACACGTGAGAGATATAACCGCATCGTGGGTATTACAGAATGCGTCGCTCCTGCCCTTGCGGCCTTGGCCATTGTCGCCGGCTGAGAGCTCTTGATCCGTCCCACGAGTTATGAGATACTACCATCGAGCTAAGCTCTGCTATATACCGCGTGTGGCGGCGGCTCCACGGACCGGGCGAGTCGAGGACGAACATGATTCGGCCCAGAGTAAACGCATCGCGTACGTATATAATTCTCGTGGACAAAGAAAGGAGATCGAGCCGGCCGGATCACGATCAAATTAACCAGACGCGTAGTGGATCCAGATGGCAACGGGGACGAAACCCATCGGGTTTTGCCTTTCTAAACCCATCCCCACTAGAAAATCGCAAACCCATCTCCGTCCCCATCACCGTGTGCGGGGTTAGTTTTCCGCCCGTCCTCTAAACCCATCAGGTTTCGGGGAACCCACGAGAAAATAAAAATATTTAAACAAACATAGTGGCGACAAAGAATAACATTTGAATAGCAAAACAAGCACATTTCAGCAGCATAACTAGAGCAAATTTCAACAGAAAAACAATAGTAGATGGTTCAACAGCTATATAGAGTGTATTTTAGCAGATTTAAACAACATACATAGTATATTTCGGAGGCAGCAAACATAAGATAATTAGTAGCAACAATGATATCATTTCAGCAGCAACATAGTATATTTCAACAGCAAAACAACTGCAAATTTCAGCACAATACTCAGAAATAACATCAGCTAAAAGAAGCCTATTTCAGCACAACTATAGCCCATTTCAACAATGAACATAAGCATATTTCAGCAACAAACAGGAGCATATATCAGCAAAAAAATGTATTTTGCCGGGTTTGCCGGGTTTCGGGTTCGGGGACTATCAAAACGGGTGCAAACCAATGAAACGTGTCGGGTTGTATAATGTGCCCAACAACAGCCCCGCGGGGATGAAAAGATGTCCATCCCCGTTCCCTAATAGGGTAAAAACCCACGGGGACGCGGGTTTCGGGGTCCGTTGCCATCTTGAGTAGTGGACAAAGAGAGCACCTCACCTCGGTCGCAAGGCTAGCTAGAGCACAGCTATCCCGATCGATCTTGGTGTGCTTGTCGTCATGGTCGTTGATCTTGGTGCACTTACCAGTTGCCACGATACGTGCTGGTATCACCACCCATCCATCGGCCGGCTGGCCCTCATGCAGCAGTGGTGCATCGACGTAGCACAAACACAGCCGCAAACACATCCATACTACTCCATCAGGTTCCTTTTGGTCGCAATAACGGTTCATGCCGCGGCCAATGGCTTCACTCTAGAGGAGCTCCTCAACAATATTCAGCCCCTCATCTGTGACCGCCGAACAATCACAGTCCATGCTTGACGGGAGTGTGTATAATATTTCCTCTATGAGGACTTTCTGTTAATGATCGGTAGTGTATAAAAACTTTGTAAGACAGCCAAAAAAAATGGCGAGCAGCAACTGAAATTAAAAGAACTGTAAATACAGATTTTGTCAAGGAAGTTTCATCCCTGTTCTGGACAGGGATGGCTCAAACAACAAGACAAGGTACAAATGTCGAATGTTATCATCAATATCCATTTTTTTCAAAATTATATTCCTTCTTTCCAATATTTATGTCAGCAAATCTCTAATCCATCGATTTACCACTAGCAGTTATTCTAAGAAAAAATTTGATAGATGTTCTTCCCTCAGTTCGAAATAACTAAAACCACATCAATTATTTCTCCAAATGAGGGAATATTTTATAGAGGGGTTTTAATGACATTCCTTGTCACACACAACTCCACAACTAAGAAAAAAAAATGTAATGCATGATGTCAACAACTCCACACTAATGGTATTCCTTGTCATCATGCACCAACGGCAAAACTGGCAATTAGAGTGGATCCCAATCTAGCTTATCAGGAACCTAATGAATCATCAGTGGAAGCATTGATGGAAGCAGTGATTCTAACAACTAAAGTTCGGCTTATCTCGAAACTTGTTCCTCTTCATTTTTACTTATCAAGTACTACCTCCATTTCTAAATATGTTTTTTTAGAGATTTCACTACGTACCACATACGGATGTATATAAACATAATTCAGAGTGTAGATTCACCCATTTTGCTCCATATGTAGTCTGTATTGGAATCTCTAGAAAGACTTATATTTAAGAACGGAGGTAGTATATGAGTGTTGCCGCTCCAAAACAGTAGTGCTTCCAAAAGCAAAGGTCACAAGTGGTGCTAGAATAGAACCCTTTTTAACACAGGACATATATACATTATCCCCTATTTGCCACACGTCACAGCAATTCCCTTGCACCTCGATTAAGCACTTTCTCTTCTTAAAGCACTTGCCCCCGGTCATCTATTGGGTCGTCTCATATTCTCATCACCATCACTAAGCTGCAAGAAGCAAAACCCCATAGCTATAGCTCAAGTGAAGTGAGCTGAGGGATTGAAATTTAGAGGAGAAGCCTAGGCATGCAATTCAGCTAGCAATGGCGGACATGGTGACGGCGCTCGTCTTTTTCAGGGCACCGTGGTGATCTTCAGGGTGAGCAGCTGCTGCATGTTAAACACGATGAAGGCGCTCTTCGCGCACCTGGGTGTGAGCTCGACGACGGTGCACGAGCTGGACAAGGCCCCCCAGGGCGAGGAGGTTGAGAGGGCGCTGGCCGGTATGGTCAGCCAAAGCCCGGTGGTGCCGGCAGTATTCATCGTAGGCGAGCTTGTGGGCCGCACCGACACGATCATGTCGCTGCACCTCAAGGGCCAGCTGGTGCCGCTCCTCCGCCAAGCCGGCGCCCTGTAGTCCTTGGAAATACTGGTGTGTTACTTTACATACGTTTTTTCGAAAATGGGCGCTTTATTACTTAAAAGATTTAAGCATTACACCCGGCCTCTGCATGACTAAGATGCACACAGCCAAATAAGATCCTCTCACACAAAATAAAAATAGAAAGGCGAATTACAACGAAACATGTAGAGTCCGTATAACGCCTAATATGGAGGGGGGCCAATCCTTAGATCATGCTGCCACCCATGTTGGGTAAAAGTATCCCTCGCCGTAACCTCCAATCGTGTACACACCTTCGTAAACAGGCCTCGATTCTCCACGCGTTGTAGAGAGGACCATAAACGAAGAGTCCCGGTACATCTGTAGATAACCTGCAACAGAGAAATACTTTTATCGTTAAAAACCTTATCATTTCTACATAGTCAAAGCGACCAAATAATGGCAAGCGCTCCCACCCTGAGAAGAGTTCTAAACCTGTGATCAATCCCATGTAACCAGTTGCCAAATACATTAGCAACACTACAGGGAGGATAGAAGCCAGAAGCTATTTGGATGACTGACCATATAGAACGAGCCAATTTGCATTGAAAGAATAAATGTTTTATTGTCTCCTCATGGTGACAAAATACACATTGCGGGCTTCCATGCCAATTCCTCTTAATAAGGTTATCTTTAGTAAGAATGACTCCGCGACGAAGATACCATGCAAAGATTTTATTCTTAAGAGGTATCTTCATCTTCCAGATCTTCTTGTTATTAACAACTGGCACATCGGACTGAATTAACGCTCTATACATAGAATCCACTGAGAATTGTCCATTCCCATGGAGGTTCCATCGGAATACATCAGACCCATGTGACAATTGCACCGTGGACAACCGTTGGAGCAGGATATTCCACGATCGGAGTCTGGGTCCAATTATACCTAGAAACCTAAAAACCTAGTGGTCCAATTCTTACTTTACATACGTGTGATCACAACCTAAAAACCAAGTGATGGTATAAATACAGTGCATGCCACCCTCTTGTTATTTCAGTTGTACTTCTTGTCAAGAGAGGAGTAATAATATCTTGATTATTAAAGGAGAGCTAACGACCTAAATCATATATTTTTTTAACTGGGCTTTACCCCTTTTCATTGCAACAACAACAACAACAAAGCCTTTAGTCCCAAACAAGTTGGGATAAGTTAGAGGTGAAACCCATAAGATCTCGCAACCAACTTATGGCTCTGGCACATGGATAGCAAGCTTCCACGCACCCCTGTTCATAGCTAGCTCTTTGGTGATACTCCAATCCTTCAGGTCTTTCTTAACGGACTCCTTCCATGTCAAATTCGGTCTACCCCGCCCTCTCTTGACATTCTTCGCACGCTTTAGCCGTCCGCTATGCACTGGAGCTTCTGGAGGCCTGCGCTGAATATGCCCAAACCATCTCAGACGACGTTGGACAAGCTTCTCCTCAATTGGTGCTACCCCAACTCTATCTCGTATATCATCATTCCGGACTCGATCCTTCCTCGTGTGGCCACACATCCATCTCAACATACGCATCTCCGCCACACCTAACTGTTGAACATGTCGCCTTTTAGTCGGCCAACACTCCGCGCCATACAACATTGTGGGTCGAACCGCCGTCCTGTAGAACTTGCCTTTTAGCTTTTGTGGCACTCTTTTGTCACAGAGAATGCCAAAAGCTTGGCGCCACTTCATCCATCTGGCTTTGATTCGATGGTTCACATCTTCATCAATATCCCCATCCTCCTGCAACATTGACCCCAAATACCGAAAGATGTCCTTCCGAGGTACCACCTGGCCATCAAGGCTAACCTCCTCCTCCTCAGACCTAGTAGTACTGAAACCGCACATCATGTACTCGCTTTTAGTTCTACTAAGCCTAAACCCTTTCGATTCCAAGGTTTGTCTCCATAACTCTAACTTCCTAATTACCCCCGTTCGACTATCGTCAACTAGCACCACATCATCCGCAAAGAGCATACACCATGGGATATCTCCTTGTATATTCCTTATGACCTCATCCATCACCAATGCAAAAAGATAAGGGCTCAAAGCTGACCCCTGATGCAGTCCTATCTTAATCGGGAAGTCATCGGTGTCGACATCACTTGTTCGAACACTTGTCACAACATTATCGTACATGTCCTTGATGAGGGTAATGTACTTTGCTCGGACTTTGTGTTTCTCCAAGGCCCACCACATGACATTCCGCGGTATCTTATCATGGGCCTTCTCCAAGTCAATGAACACCATATGCAAGTCCTTCTTTTGCTCCCTATATCTCTCCATAAGTTGTCGTACCAAGAAAATGGCTTCCATGGTCGACCTCCCAGGCATGAAACCAAACTGATTTTTGGTCACGCTTGTCATTCTTCTTAAGCGGTGCTCAATGACTCTCTCGCATAGCTTCATTGTATGGCTCATCAGCTTAATTCCACGGTAATTAGTACAACTCTGAACATCCCCCTTGTTCTTGAAGATTGGTACTAATATACTCTGTCTCCATTCTTCTGGCATCTTGTTTGCCCGAAAAATGAGGTTGAAAAGCTTGGTTAGCTATACTATTGCTATGTCCCCGAGACCTTTCCACACCTCAATGGGGATACAATCAGGGCCCATCGCCTTGCCTCCTTTCATCCTTTTTAAAGCCTCCTTCACCTCAGACTCCTGGATTCGCCGCACAAAACGCATGCTGGTCTCATCAAAGGAGTCGTCTAGTTCAATGGTAGAACTCTCATTCTCCCCATTGAACAGCTTGTCGAAGTACTCCCGCCATCTATGCTTAATCTCCTCGTCCTTCACCAAGAGTTGGCCTGCTCCGTCCTTGATGCATTTGACTTGGCCAATGTCCCTCGTCTTCCTCTCTCTCGGATCTTGGCCATCTTATAGATGTCCCTTTCACCTTCCTTCGTGCCTAACCGTTGGTAGAGGTCCTCATATGCCCGACCCCTTGCTTCACCAACAGCTCGCTTTGCGGCCTTCTTCGCCATCTTGTACTTTTCTATGTTGTCTGCACTCCTGTCCAGGTATAGGCGTCTGAAGCAATATTTCTTCTCTTTAATTGCCTTCTGGACGTCATCATTCCACCACCAGGTATCCTTATCTTCGCTTCTCCTTCCCCTAGACACTCCAAACTCCTCCGAGGCCACCTTACGAATGCAAGTCGCCATCTTCATCCACACATTGTCCGCATCCCCTCCTTCCTCCCAAGGGCCCTCCTTAATGACCCTCTCCTTGAACACATGAGCTACCTCCCCCTTGAGCTTCCACCACTTCGTTCTAGCGACTTTGGAACGCTTATCCCGCTGGACACGAATCCGAAAGCGGAAGTCAGCAACCATCAGCTTATGCTGGGGTACAACACTCTCTCCAGGTATCATCTTACAGTCTAGGCACGCACGCCTATCTTCTCTTCTCGAGAGGATGAAATCAATCTGGCTAGAGTGTTGGCCACTAATAAAAGTCACCAGATGTGATTCTCTCTTTCTAAAGAGGGTGTTAGCTACAATCATGTTGTAGGCTAGAGCAAAGCTTAAGACATCTTCTCCTTCTTGATTCCTGATGCCATGGCCAAAGCCCCCATGCGCCCCTTCAAAACCTGTGTTAGATGTACCCACGTGGCCATTGAGATCTCCTCCTATGAAGAGCTTCTCACCAATCGATACACTCCTAACCATGTCTTCCAGGCCTTCCCAGAACTCCCTCTTGGTGTTCTCATTGTGGCCTACTTGCGGGGCATACGCACTGATAACATTGAGAACCAAGTCCTCAACTACCAGCTTGACCAAGATAATCCGCTCCCCACGTCTCTTGACGTCTACCACTCCATACTTGAGGCTCTTGTTGATCAAGATGCCTACGCCATTTCTGTTTGCAGCCGTCCCCGTGTACCACGTCGCTGAGAGGGTTACGCCCCAACGAAAATCTTTTGGGTTTCATCTTCATAAGAGTGGCTGAGTTTTTACGTTGGCTCGCCAAGCCTATCACAACCCTCAAATACAACCAGTTCCAGAAACATTGTCAGGAGGAGAGAAAGAGATAGAGCGAGTTCAGACACTGCCAGGAAACCCACTGCATTCGCCCGTTGTCGAAACGAATGTTGTGGGGCAAAAACCTGGACAGCACACAAAGTTCAAAAGAACTCACACGCTTACATCATCTAACACAAGTATCACGAAACAACACTAGATCGAGCACATAAGCAGCGATCCTACGACAAGGCTAAACCCCAAAGCTATCTTTTTCCTCCGCATCGAAACATGATGAAAGCGCGACAGTCATGCTCCTCCAATCGGACGATTTGTAGCCTCGCACACCTTCATCAGCTGCATCGCGTTGGCCCTTATCATAACTTAAGGCCTACTGTGATCAGGCCTGAATCACCGGCGCACCTTCTGCTGCACTATCTGTACTCGTGCTCTGTTTGACTGGACCGGTGAGCCTGTTCTGAACCTTCCTGTTAACTGCAGCGCCTCTCCTTGAGTCCGGTGGAACTGACATGGAATGCAATATCAGTGCTCATAAGCCGTGCCGGCGCCATCTATTGCTTCTGGAACCTTCGGAAGGAACACAACACAAAAGGCTAATGCAAAACACACTAGGCTACCGAATTGATTAATAGATACTAAGCTTTGTAGTGCAAATTGTATCTTAATAGACTCACAGTTGGAGAATGCACGCGTTTCAGTCATGTAAGTTTGACCTTAAGAGCCTCTGTTCATTTCAACAAAAGAACCTGACACTGTGTTGCCAGATATCCAGCCGGACTGCACTGGATCTTCTAAGATTTGACAGCAATGCGTATAAGATATTCCCTATGTGAAGAATTGTCAGTGATGAAGATTTTTCTGGTAGCAATCACTAGTGTAAACTAAACATTGAAAGAGAGTCAAGTAAAAAAGAGGAGCAGCAACTGGAACAGAAATAGCTGAAACTACAACTTGTGGCAAGGAAGCTTAGCTCAAGCAAACAAGAGTCTCTAGCTAGCTCAAGTGAAACTAGCTGACAACAGCTTCAGCTAGCTCAAGTGAACTAGCTAGCAACAGCCACTTCTAAACATCAGGTAAAACTCACCAGAAAACAAATTAGGAGGATAAACTGCCACACATTTATTAGTAAGCTAGAACAAGCTTAGAATGAGGAAACAACACGCTTGGATTGCTAATTAAGTAGCAAGTACTAATAAAAAGACAAATAGATAAAAGAGCAATATACTAATTCTTCAGTCCAGGAAAAAGGAAATCAAAGTGACTTTTGATAATCTTAAAATCAGATGCACATTAGTCGCTTTCTTCAGCATGGAAGGATATCAACACAAGCATAGATTTCATGCAACTATATAACAGTCATAGCTTCGTGATTAAAATTTGTATGCATCAGCAAACAAGCTGGTAGCTTATAGTGGATCCAATTCATACATATTGCAGCTCTTGAGGATACAACAAACTTCAGATAAAAGGTGGAGCATTCACAACATAATTCTCTTGTGTATGAAAGAAGGTATGCGAAACAAGAGATTGTTTAAGCTGAAAATAGGTACTATCTAGTCCTTTGCGATGTAAAGTGGCGACCAACTTGCCATCCGTGCCAACCAGAAGTAGCCAATCGGCAAATTTGACCAACACAAGCAACTCACCATCCCCTGGCATGACAGACACATAAAACGGCGACCGAATGTATGTGTCATACTTATCGCACTGCACCCTGATCTCCACAAAGGGCAATTCAATCCGGCGATTTAAGGCCCATATCTCCCTTTCATAGTCTTGCAACACCCATATATCAATGATTTTCTCACAATCAAGGATGGCCACGCCAAACATGCCGTCCATTTCAAACAGGTCAACGCAGGAAGCAACAACGGGAGTACGCATCTCCCGGAACAATTCAGATCTGGTGTCGAACACCCCAATCGTTTTGCATTCTCCGTCATAATCAGATGTGCACCAATGCAGGCTACCACGGAATAGCACATGAGGGTCGTCTAATCCCAGCGTAACCGCATCTGGCAACCCGATATGCCTCGGTGGATGGCCGGAGCCCAATGCCAGGACGTGGCACGCATCTTGACGCTCATCTTCTGTGATACGCCTGTATGAGTAGAGCAATAGTCTGTACTCGTCGGTAGAAGGGTGAGGGTACATTCCCAGGAGCCACCACGCATGACCCAAAGGGAGCGGGAGGCGAGCATACTGGCGAGTTGCCGGATTGCAGATGAAGAAGCCGCTGTCCTCGACGCAGAGGATGAGGAGGCCATCGCAGGAGGCAACCAGATGATAGTAGGAGACATTGTCGCCTCTGCAGCCGACCCTCATCAAGGCGGCATCTAGATGAAAGGAGGTTTGGGCAGTAAGTCGGGCGACGGGCTGGAGCTGGTCGGGGGTGGCCACCCCTGCCCGATGGTCGAAGCAGATGATGTTTAGCGAGTCGGAGATGCCTTTTTCATAGTTGGTGCAGTCGTCGAGGAGGAGGAGGGCGGGCTGGCGGGCATGGTGGGCGAGGAGGAAGTCGCGGGTGGAGGTGATGCTGCGCCAGGCGCGACAGACGGTGCGGCAGCGGAGGAGGGCTTTGGGAGGCAGGCGGACGAGGATCTCCCATATCACGATCTCCTCGGGGAGGGCACGGAGGGGAGGCATCGCTCCTGCCTCTGCGGCCTTGGCCACGGTCGCCGGTTGAGAGCTCTCGATCCGTCCTAGATGCAAAGCAGGCGTTGTGACGGTGGCGGAATATATATGCATGGTCTGCGGTTATGAGATGCAGTACGATCCAACAAAGCCGCCGCTGTATATAGCCCGTTTCCCCCTCGGACGGAAAGTTGAAGAAGGATAGGATCCGGTCCAGGGCCAACGCGTCCGCGTGATTCGTATGTGAACAGAGAGCGCGTGTGCCTGCCCGGTCGCGTATGCGTTTCACGGTATCAAACGTGGTGTGCGGCGTGCCTGTGTCCAAGCCTCCAAGGGGTCGATCTTTCTTCTTTTTTTGAGGATCAAGGGATCGACCATTGATGCATTAACATACGCTTGCCAGGGCCACGAAACCATGCATCGGTCGCGGACGGCGCTTTACCTGTAACACTCCAAGCGAGAATGCTATCTCACGATGTTAATAACCAATGGACTCCCTCTGCATCTTTTCCCCTTTTATAACAAGAATCATTAGTAAAAGCTTCCCTGTTTCAGAAATTATCTTGCACGTACGGAGGCCCATTGGCACCATCGCAAAACTCGACATCATTGTGAGTGTTGTCTTGACCAAGACAAGTTTGCCACCACGCTAGCAATGTAGCTCTCCTAGCATTTTTTGTGCTATAGTATTTTTAGGGGTCATTTTAGTGCTATAGTACCCCGCAAAAAAAATTAGTGCTATAGTAGAGTGGGAGCTAGCTCGTTATTTTTAGTTTTTTTTTCGAGAAAATTCTCTTCACCGAAAAAGGGTTTCCCCCGCTTTGTATTCCAAAGCAAACCACCATTCTACACATCGCAATGCTGGGGCGAGCAGCACATCAAGTCCAAAGAAAAAGAAAAAGAAATAAATGCCAACGGCGGCAACTCGACAAAGCGCGGAAGACCCGCGACCGCTGCACCCTCCAGAAACAAACCATCACAGCCCGAGGCTCCGATCTACCGCGAACTAAGCAGCGCCTTCAAGAAGGGATGCAACGCCCACGACGATGCTGCCCGGACAAGTCCTAGGGTTTCCCCCAGTACGCGGAGGGAGGTGGGGGATAGCTACTCCCAACACCCTCCAAGAAGGGATAGTGGCACCCGCCGGTGTCACCGCATCGGGGCTGGACGAACCGGCAAGGATTTCTCCCGCACGCCAAACCCCACCAGCCGACCGGAGCCGACCAGCCAAACCACCGCCCAACCATGCACCATCACGGTTGCGCTGCCACCAACGCCATCTCGCTGCGAGCACCACCACGAGGCCTAGAAGTCCGGAGAGAAGATCCAAGCGATGGGAGCAGCAGCACCAAGGCCGAGCGGGAGGGAACCACCTCCACCGCCGTCGTGCGGGAGGCCCGTGCCTCCGGCACCGTCGCGGTAGCCGTCCGGACACGGCAGCGGGGCATACCCATGAGCGATTGTTGCTAGGGCACGACTTTGTCTTGTGTGCAGCGAATGTTTGCCTCTAGCGATGTCGTAGTGGGACGGCCCATTATTGTTCGGTAGTACATTTGTTGTGTTTCTTCTTTATTCCCCTTCTTTTCTCACCTTTTCAAAAATGTTTGTACCATTTAAAAAATGTTCATACCATTCAAAAAAATGTTTGTCATATTTAAAAATTGTTCACACGCTTCAAAAAAAGGGAAAACTTTGCTTTTGCCAGTCTAGTTTTTGTCCACTTTGCTTATGTCACTCTAAAATTAGGCATTTCACTTTTGTCCCTCTTAGCTTTTGACAATACATCACAATTGTCATTATGTGGCAAAAGCAAAATGTTCAAAGTGACAAATTGTGATACATTATCAAAAGTTAAGAATGGCAAAAGTGAAATGAACACATATTGCTTGTGCCACAAAAATGGCCTTTGTGATACACTATCAAAAGATAAGAGGGGCAAAAGTGAGTGGCATAAGCAAAATGGGTAAAAGCTATAGTAGCAAAAATAAAGTTTTTCCTCCAAAAAATGGTTGGTTGCTTTTTGAAAACCACACCATTCAAAAATAATGTATGTGACCTTTAAAGACATTGTTCACACATTTCAAAAAATGTTCGTCACATAAGCAAAATGTATACACAATGTAAAAGAATGATGGTGGGGTTTAAGAAAATGGTTCATACCATTCAGAAAAATGTCATATCGTAGATGCTGCTACCACGTTTCACTTGGAGCTATTCCAAATTGTTGCTCCATTATACGTATCCGGTATCTCTACTCAGATCTATCCGGATAGGTGTTAAGCTTGCATCGATGTAACTCTTTACGTCGAACTCTTTATCACCTCCATAACCGAGAAACATTTCCTTATTCCTCTAAGGATAATTTTGACCGCTATCTGGTGATCCACTCCTAGATCACCTTTGTTCCCTTTTGCCAGACATGTGGCAAGGCACACATCTGGTGCGGTGCTCAGCATGGCATACCGCATAGAGCCTATGACAAAAGCATAGGGGACGACCTTCGTCCTTCCTCTTTCTTCTGCCGTGGTCAATCTTTGAGTCTTACTCAACTTCACACCTTACAACTCAGGTAAGAACCCCTTCTTTGACTGATTTATTTTGAACTCTTTCAAAAACATGTCAAGGTGTGCGTTCTTTGAAAGTATCATCAGGCGTCTTGATCTATCTCTATAGATCTTGATGCCCAATATGTAAGCAGCTTTATCCAGGTCTTCCTTTGAAAATCACTCTTCAAACAACCGTTTATGCTTTCCAGAAATTCTACATTATTTCGAATCAACAATATGTCATCCACATATACTTATCAGAAATGTTGTAGTGCTCCCACTCACTTTCTTGTAAATACAAGTTTCTAGCAAACATTGTATAAACCTAAAAGCTTTGATCACTCCATCAAAGCATATATTCTGACTCCGAGATGCTTGCTCTAGTCCATAGAAGGATCGCTGGAGCCAGCATACCTTTTAGCATCCTTAGGATCGACAAAACTTTGATTGTATCACATACAACTCTTTCTTACGAAAACTGGTAAGAAAACTTGTTTTGACATCCATCTGTCAGATTTCATAATCGAAAAATACAGCTAATGCTAACATGATTCCGACGGACTTAAACATCGCTACGGGTGCGAAAATCTCATCGTAGTTAACTCCTTGAACTTGTGAAAAGACTCTTTGCCACAAGTCAAGCTTCATAGACGGTAACATTACCGTCCACGCCCGTCTTCTTCCTAAAGATCCATTTATCTCAATGACTTGCCGATCATTGGGCAAGTCCACCAAAGTCCATGCTTTGTTCTGATACATGGATCCTATCTCGGATTTCATGGCTTCTAACCATTTGTCGGAATACGGGCCCACCATTGCTTCTCCATAGTTCGTAGGTTCATTGTTGTCCAACAACATGATATCTAAGACAGGATTACCGTACCACTCAGGAGTAGTACATATCCTTGTCGACCTATGAGGTTCGATAGCAACTTGATCCGAAGCTTCATGATCACTATCATTAACTTCCTCTTCAACCGACATAGGCGCCACAGAAACATCTTTCTGTGTTGCACCACTTTCTGGTTGAAATAAAGGTTCGACAACCTCATCAAGTTCTATCTTCCTCCCACTCAATTCTTTCGAGAGAAACTCCTTCTCGAGAAAGGACCCGTTCTTAGCGACAAACAATTTGCCCTCGGATCTGAGATAGAAGGTATACCCAACTGTTACCTTTGGGTATCCTATGAAGATGTGTTTGTCTGCTTTTGGGTTCGAGCTTCTCTGGCTGAAGCCTTAAGCATCGCAGCCCCAAACATTAAGAAACGACAACTTTGGTTTCTTGCCAAACCAATGTTCACATGACGTCGTCTCAACGGACTTAGATGGTGTCCTATCTAAAGTGAATGCAGTTGTCTCTAACGCATAACCTCAAAATGAAAACGGTAGATCGGTAAGAGACATCATAGATCGCACCATATCTCATAGGGTTCGATTATAACGTCCGGACACACCATTACCCTATGGTGTTCCAGGTGGCTTCAACTGTGAAACAATTCCACAATGTATTAAGTGGTTGCCAAACTCATAACTCAGAAATTCTCATCGATCAGATCGTAGGAATTTGATCTTCTTGTTATGATGGTTCTTAACTTCACTCTGAAATCGCTTGAACTTTTCAAACGTTTCAGACTTGTGCTTCATTAAGTAAATATACCTATATCCACTCAAATCGTCAGTGAAGATGAGAAAATAGTGATATCCACCGCACGCTTCAATTCTCATTGGATCACACTTATCAGCATGTATGATTTCCAACAAGTCACTTGCCCGTTTCATTGTACCTGAAAACGGGGTCTTAGTCATCCTGCCCATGAGGCATGGCTCGCATGTGTCAAGTGATTCAAAATCAAGTGACTCCAAACATCCATTGACATGGAGTTTCTTCATGCATCTTACGCCAATATGACCTAAGCGGCAGTGCCACAAGAAAGTGGTACTATCATTATTAACTCTACATCTTTTGGCGTGAACATGCGTATTACCATGACCGAGATTCAATAACCATTCACATAGGGTGCATGACCATGAAAGGTATTATTCATGTAAACAAAATAACCATTATTCTCTAACTTAAATGAATAACCGTATTGCAATGAACATGATCTAATCATATTCATGCTCAACGTAGACACCTGATAACATTTATCTAGGTTCAATACTAATCCCGAAGGCAGATGGAGCGTGCGATGGTGATCTCATCAACTTTGGAAACACTTCCAACACACATCGTCACCTCGCCCTTAGCCAGTCTCCGTTTAGTCGGTAGCTTTTGCTTCAAGTCACCAATAATAGCAACTGAACCGGTATCCAATACCCAGGTGCTACCAGGAGTACTAGTGAGGTACACATTAATAACACGTATATACTTTGTTGAAGTTGCCAGCCTTCTTATCTACCATGCATTTGGGGTAATTCCGCTACCAGTGACCGTTCCCCTTACAATAGAAGCACTTAGTCTCGGGTTTGGGTTCAACCTTGGGTTCCTTCACTGGAGCAGCAACTGGTTTGCCATCCATGAAGTTTCCCTTCTATCCCTTGCCCTTCTTGAAACCAGTGGTCTTGTTAAACCATCAACACTTGATGCTCCTTGTTGATTTCTACCTTTTGCGGTCTTAAGCACCGCGAACAGCTCCGGGATCAACTCCATCCCTTGCATGTCATAGTTCATCACGAAGATCTAGTAGCTTAGTGATAGTGGCTAGAGAACTCTATCAATCACTATCTTATCTGGAAGTTTAACTCCCACCTGATTTAAGTGATTGTAGCACCCAGACATTCTGAGCACATGCTCACTAGCTGAGCTATTCTCCTCCATCTTGTTGGCAAAAGAACTTGTCAAAGGTCTCATACCTCTCAACACGGGCATGAGCCTGAAATCCCAATTTCAGCTCTTGGAACATCTCATATGTCTTATGGCGTTCAAAACGTCATTGGAATCCCGATTCTAAGTCGTAAAGTATGGTGCACTAAACTATCAAGTAGTCATCAGGATGTGTCTGTCAGGTGTTCACAACATCCACAAACGACGTTGTAAGGGTTTGCACATCGAGCGGTGCATCAAAGATGTAAGCCTTCTGTGTAGCAGTGAGGACACTCCTCGGACTACGGACCCAGTCCGCATCATGGCTTACAATATCTTTCAACTTAGTCTTTCTCTAGGAACGTATGGAAACAGGGAGCTACAATGTGAGCTATTTATCTACAACATATTTGCAAAGACAATTTAGACTATGTTCATGATAATTAAGTTCATCTAATCAAATTATTTAATGAACTCCCACTCAGATAGACATCCCTCTAGTCATCTAAGTGATACATGATCTGAGTCAACTAGGTCGTGTCCGATCATCACGTGAGACGGACTAGTCATCATCGGTGAACATCTTCATGTTGATCGTATCTTCTATACGACTCATGTTCGACCTTTCGGTCTTCCGTGTTCCGAGGCCATGTCTATACATGCTAGGCTCATCAAGTCAACCTATGTGTATTGCGTGTGTAAATCTGGCTTACACCCGTTGTATTCGAACGTTAGAATCTATCACACCCTATCATCACGTGGTGCTTCGAAACAACGAACCTTCGCAACGGTGCACAGTTAGGGGGAACAGTTTCTTGAAATTATTCCGAGGGATCATTTTATTTAAGCTACCGTCGTTCTAAGCAAATAAGATGTAAAACATGATAAACATCACATGCAATCAAATAGTGACATGATATGGCCAATAACATTTTGCTCCTTTTGATCTCCATCTTCGGGGCGCCATGATCATCATCGTCACCGGCATGACATCATGATCTCCATCATCGTGTCTTCATGAAGTCGTCTCGTCAACTATTACTTCTACTACTATGGCTAACGGTTTAGCAATAAAGTAAAGTAATTACATGACGTTTAAGTTGACACGCAGGTCATAAATAAATTGAGACAACTCCTATGGCTCCTGCCGGTTGTCATACTCATCGACATGCAAGTCGTGATTTCTATTACAAGAACATGATCAATCTCATACATCACATATATCATTCATCACATCCTTTTGGCCATATCACATCACAAGACATATGCTGCAAAAACAAGTTAGACGTCCTCTAATTGTTGTTGCAAATTTTTACGTGGCTGCTGAAGGAAATATGCCCTAGAGGCAATAATAAAGTTATTATTTATTTCCTTATTTCATGATAAATGTTTATTATTCATGCTAGAATTGTATTAACCGGAAACATAATACATGTGTGAATACATAGACAAACAGAGTGTCACTAGTATGCCTCTACTTGACTAGCTCATTAATCAAAGATGGTTATGTTTCCTAACCATAGACAAAGAGTTGTTATTTGATTAACGGGATCACATCATTAGGAGAATGATGTGATTGACTTGACCCATTCCGTTAGCTTAGCACTCGATCATTTAGTATGTTGCTATTGCTTTCTTCATGACTTATACATGTTCCTATGACTATGAGATTATGCAACTCCCCTTTACCGGAGGAACACTTTGTGTGCTACCAAATGTCACAACGTAACTGGGTGATTATAAAGGAGCTCTACAGGTGTCTCCAAAGGTACATGTTGGGTTGGCGTATTTCAAGATTAGGATTTGTCACTCCGATTGTCGGAGAGGTATCTCTGGGCCCTCTCGGTAATGCACATCACATAAGCCTTACAAGCATTACAACTAATGAGTTAGTTGTGAGATGATGTATTACGGAACGAGTAAAGAGACTTGCCGGTAATGAGATTGAACTAGGTATTAAGATACCGACGATCGAATCTCGGGCAAGTAACATACCGATGAGAAAGGGAACAACGTATGTTGTTATGCGGTCTGACCGATAAACATCTTCGTAGAATATGTAGGAGCCAATATGAGCATCCAGGTTCCGCTATTGGTTACTGACCGGAGACCGTGTCTCGGTCATGTCTACATTGTTCTCGAACCCGTAGGGTCCGCACGCTTAAGGTTTCGATGACAGTTATATTATGAGTTTATGAGTTTTGATGTACCGAAGGAGTTCGGAGTCCCGGATGAGATCGGGGACATGACGAGGAGTCTCGAAATGGTCGAGACGTAAAGATCGATATATTGGACGACTATATTCAGACATCGGAAAGGTTCCGAGTGGTTCGGGTATTTTTCGGAGTACCGGGGAGTTATGGGAATACGGGAGAAGAAGTATATGGGCCTTATTGGGCTTTAGGGGAGAGGGAGAGGCAGGTCGCGCACCCCCCAAAGGCCTAGTCCGAATTGGACTAGGGGGAGGGGCTGCGCCCCCTCCTTCCTTCTCTTCCCTCTTCCCCTTCCTTGTCTCCTACTCCTACTACATGGAAGGACTCCTAGTTGGACTAGGAAAGGGGGAATCCTACTCCCGGTGGGAGTAGGACTCCCCTAGGGCGCGCCATAGAGAGGGCCGGCCCTCCCCTCCTCCACTCCTTTATATACGGGGGCAGGGGCACCCCATAGACACAGAAGTTGATCCACGTGATCATATTCTTAGCCGTGTGCGGTGCCCCCTTCCACCATAATCCTCGATAATATTGTAGCGGTGCTTAGGCGAAGCCCTGCGACGGTAGTACATCAAGATCGTCACCACGCCGTCGTGCTAACGGAACTCTTCCCCGACACTTTGCTGGATCGGAGTCCGGGGATCGTCATCGAGCTGAACATGTGCTAGAACTCGGAGGTGTCGTAGTTTCGGTGCTTGATCGGTCGGGCCGTGAAGACGTACAACTACATCAACCGCGTTGTGCTAACGCTTCCGCTGTCGGTCTACAAGGGTATGTAGATCACACTCTCCCCTCTCGATGCTATGCATCACCATGATCTTGCGTGTGCGTAGGAAATTTTTGAAATTACTACGTTCCCCAACAGTGGCATCCGAGCCTAGGTTTTATGTGTTGATATTATATGCATGAGTAGAACACAAGTGAGTTGTGGGCGATATAAGTCATACTGCTTACTAGCATGTCATACTTTGGTTCGGCGGTATTGTTGGACGAAGCGGCCCGGACCGACATTACGCGTACGCTTACGCGAGACCGGTTCTCCCGACGTGCTTTGCACAAAGGTGGCTAGCGGGTGACAGTTTCTCCAACTTTAGTTGAACCGAGTGTGGCTACGCCCGGTCCTTGCGAAGGTTAAAACAACATCAACTTGACAAACTATCGTTGTGGTTTTGATGCGTAGGTAAGATTGGTTCTTGCTTAAGCCCGTAGCAGCCACGTAAAACTTGCAACAACAAAGTAGAGGACGTCTAACTTGTTTTTGCAGGGCATGTTGTGATGTGATATGGTCAAGACATGATGCTAAATTTTATTGTATGAGATGATCATGTTTTGTAACCAAGTTATCGGCAACTGGCAGGAGCCATATGGTTGTCGCTTTATTGTATGCAATGCAATTGCGATGTAATGCTTTACTTTATCACTAAGCGGTAGCGATAGTCGTGGAAGCATAAGATTGGCGAGACGACAACGATGCTACGATGGTGATCAAGGTGTCGCGCCGGTGACGATGGTGATCACGACGGTGCTTCGAAGATGGAGATCACAAGCGCAAGATGATGATGGCCATATCATATCACTTATATTGATTGCATGTGATGTTTATCTTTTATGCATCTTATCTTGCTTTGATTGACGGTAGCATTTTAAGATGATCTCTCACTAATTATCAAGAAGTGTTCTCCCTGAGTATGCACCGTTGCAAAAGTTCTTCGTGCTGAGACACCACGTGATGATCGGGTGTGATAGGCTCTACGTTCAAATACAACGGGTGCAAAACAGTTGCACACGCAGAATACTCAGGTTATACTTGACGAGCCAAGCATATACAGATATGGCCTCGGAACACGGAGACCGAAAGATCGAGCGTGAATCATATAGTAGATATGATCAACATAGCGATGTTCACCAATGAAACTACTCCATCTCACGTGATGATCGGACATGGTTTAGTTGATTTGGATCACGTAATCACTTAGAGGATTAGAGGGATGTCTATCTAAGTGGGAGTTCTTAAGTAATATGATTAAATTGAACTTAAATTTATCATGAACTTAGTCCTGGTAGTATTTTGCAAATCATGTTGTAGATCAATAGTTCGCGTTGTTGCTTCCCTGTGTTTATTTTGATATGTTCCTAGAGAAAATTGTGTCGAAAGATGTTAGTAGCAATGATGCGGATTGGATCCATGATCTGAGGTTTATCCTCATTGCTGCACAGAAGAATTATGTCCTTGATGCACCGCTAGGTGACGGACCTATTCCAGGAGCAGATGCAGACGTTATGAACGTTTGGCTAGCTCAATATGATGACTACTTGATAGTTTAGTGCACCATGCTTAACATCTTAGAATCGGGACTTCAAAGACGTTTTGAACGTCATGGACCATATGAGATGTTCCAGAAGTTGAAGTTAATATTTCAAGCAAATACCCGAGTTGAGAGATATGAAGTCTCCAACACGTTCTATAGCTAAAAGATGGAGGAGAATCGCTCAACTAGTGAGCATGTGCTCAGATTGTCTGAGTACTACAATCGCTTGAATCAAGTGGGAGTTAATCTTCCAGATAAAATAGTGATTGACAGAATTCTCTAGTCACCATCACCAAGTTAGTAGAACTTCGTGATGAACTATAATATGCAAGGGATAATGGAAACGATTCCCAAGCTCTTCGTAATGCTGAAATTGACGAAGGTAGAAATCAAGAAAAACATCAAGTGTTGATGGTAGACAAGACCACTAGTTTCAAGAAAAGGGCAGAGGGAAGAAGGGGAACTTCAAGAAGAATAGCAAGCAAGTTGTTGCTCAAGTGAAGAAGCCCAAGTCTGGTCCTAAGCCTGAGACTAAGTGCTTTTACTGCAAAGGGACTGGTCAGTGGAAGCAGGAACTACCCCAAGTGATTGGCGGATAAGAAGGATGGCAAAGTGAACATAAGTATATTTGATATACATGTTATTGATGTGTAATTTACTAGTGTTTATAGCAACCCCTCAGTATTTGATACTAGTTCAGTTGCTAAGATTAGTAACTCGAAACGGGAGTTGCAGAATAAACAGAGACTAGTTAAGGGTGAAGTGACGATGTGTGTTGGAAGTGGTTCCAAGATTGATATGATCATCATCGCACACTTCCTATACTTTCGAGATTAATATTGAACCTAAATAAGTGTTATTTGGTGTTTGCGTTGAGCATGAATATGATTTGATCATGTTTATTGCAATATGGTTATTCATTTAAGTTAGAGAATAATTGTTGTTCTGTTTACATGAATAAAACCTTATATGGTTACACACCCAATGAAAATGGTTCATTGGATCTCGATCGTAGTGATACACATATTCATAATATTGAAGACAAAAGATGCAAAGTTAATAATGATAGCGCAACTTATTTGTGGCACTGCCATTTAGGTCATATTGGTGTAAAGCGCATGAAGAAACTCCATGTTGATGGGATTTTGGAATCACTTGATTATGAATCACTTGATGCTTGCGAACCATGCCTTATGGGCAAGATGACTAAGACTCCGTTCTCCGGAACAATGGAGCGGGCAACTGACTTATTGGAAATAATACATACTGATGTATGTGATCCGATGAGTGTTGAGGCTCGCGGCGGGTATCGTTATTTTCTGACCTTCACAGATGATTTGAGCAGATATGGGTATATCTACTTGATGAAACACAAGTCTAAAACATTTGAAAAGTTTAAAGAATTTCATATTGAAGTGGAGAATCATCGTAACAAAAATAAAAAGTTTCTACGATATGATCGCAAAAGTAAAATATTTGAGTTACGAGTTTGGCCTTCAGTTAAAAACAATGTGAAATAGTTTCACTACTCACGCCACCTGGAACACCACAGCATAATGGTGTGTCCGAACGTCATAACCGTACTTTATTAGATATGGTGCGAACTATGATGTCTCTTACCAATCTACCACTATCATTTTGGGATTATGCATTAGAGACAACTGCATTCACGTTAAATAGGGCACCATCTAAATCCGTTGAAACGACACCGTATGAACTATGGTTTGGCAAGAAACCTAAGCTGTCGTTTCTTAAAGTTTGAGGTTGCAATGCTTATGTGAAAAAGTTTCAACCTGATAAGCTCAAACCCAAATCGGAGAAGTGCGTCTTCATAGGATACCCGAAAAGAAAATGTTGGGTACACCTTCTATCACAGATCTGAAGGCAAGATATTCGTTGCTTTGAATGGATCCTTTCTAGAGAAGGAATTTCTCTCGAAAGAAGTGAGTGGGAGGAAAGTAGAACTTGATGAGGTAACTGTACCTGCTCCCTTATTGGAAACTAGTTCATCACAGAAATCTGTTCTTGTGACTACTACACCAATTAGTAAGGAAGCTAATGATGATGATCATGTAACTTCAGATCAAGTTACTACCGAATCTCGTAGGTAAACCAGAGTGAGATCCGCACCAGAGTGGTACGGTAATCCTGTTCTGGAAGTCATGTTACTAGACCATGACGAACTTGCGAACTATGAGGAAGCGATGATGAGCCCAGATTCCGCGAAATGGTTTGAGGCCATGAAATCTGAGATATGATCCACGTATGAGAACAAAGTATGGACTTTGATGGATTTGCCCGATGATCGGCAAGCCATAGAAAATAAATGGATCTTCAAGAGGAAGACGGACGCTGATAGTAGTGTTACTATCTACAAAGCTAGACTTGTCGAAAAAGGTTTTTGACAAAGTTCAAGGTGTTGACTATGATGAAATTTTCTCACTGGTAGTGATGCTTAAGTCTGTCCAAATCATGTTAGCAATTGCCGCATTTTTATGAAATCTGGCAAATGGATAAACAAAACTACATTCCTTAATGGATTTAAAGAAGAGTTGTATATGATGCAACCAGAAGGTTTTGTCAATCCTAAAGGTGCTAACAAAATATGCAAGCTCCAGCGATCCATCTATGGACTGGTGCAAGCATCTCGGAGTTGGAATATACGCTTTGATAAGTTGATCAAAGCATATAGTTTTATACAGACTTGCGGTGAAGCCTGTATTTACAAGAAAGTGAGTGGGAGAACTACAACATTTCTGATAAGTATATGTGTATGACATATTATTGATCGGAAATAATGTAGAATTATTCTGCAAAGCATAAAGGAGTGTTTGAAAGGATTTTTTCAAAGAAAGGCCTCGGTGAAGCTGCTTACATATTGAGCATCAAGATCTATAGAGATAGATCAAGACGCTTGATAAGTTTTTTCAATGAGTACATACCTTGACAAGATTTTGAAGTAGTTCAAAATGGAACAGTCAAAGAAAAGAGTTCTTGGCTATGTTACAAGGTGTGAAATTGAGTAAGACTCAAAGCCCGACCACGGCAGAAGATAGAAAGAGAATGAAAATCATTCCCTATGCCTCAGCCATAGGTTCTATAAAGTATGCCATGCTGTGTACCAGATCTATTGTATACCCTACAGTGATTTTGGCAAGGGAGTACAATAGTGATCTAGGAGTAGATCACTGGACAGCGGTCAAAATTATCCTTAGTGGAATAAGGATATATTTCTCGATTATGGACATGACAAAAAGGTTCGTTGTAAAGGGTTACGTCGATGCAAATTTTGACACTGATCTAGATGACTCTAAGTCTCAATCTGGATACATATTGAAAGTGGGAGCAATTAGCTATAGTAGCTCCGTGCAGAGCATTGTTGACATAGAAATTTGCAAAATACATACGGATCTGAATATAGCAGACCCGTTGACTAAACTTCTCTCACAGGACAAACATGATCACACCTTAGTACTCTTTGGGTGTTAATCACATAGCGATGTGAACTAGATTATTGACTCTAGTAAACCCTTTGAGTGTTGGTCACATAATGATGTAAACTATTGGTGCTAAATCACATGGCAATGTGAACTAGATTATTGACTCTAGTGCAAGTGGGAGACTGAAGGAAATATGCCCTAGAGGCAATAATAAAGTTATTATTTATTTCCTTATTTCATGATAAATGTTTATTATTCATGCTAGAATTGTATTAACCGGAAACATAATACATGTGTGAATACATAGACAAACAGAGTGTCACTAGTATGCCTCTACTTGACTAGCTCGTTAATCAAAGATGGTTATGTTTCCTAACCATAGACAAAGAGTTGTTATTTGATTAACGGGATCACATCATTAGGAGAATGATGTGATTGACTTGACCCATTCCGTTAGCTTAGCACTCGATCGTTTAGTATGTTGCTATTGCTTTCTTCATGACTTATACATGTTCCTATGACTATGAGATTATGCAACTCCCCTTTACCGGAGGAACACTTTGTGTGCCACCAAACATCACAAGGTAACTGGGTGATTATAAAGGAGCTCTACAAGTGTCTCCAAAGGTACATGTTGGGTTGGCGTATTTCGAGATTAGGATTTGTCACTCCGATTGTCGGAGAGGTATCTCTGGGCCCTCTCGGTAATGCACATCACATAAGCCTTACAAGCATTACAACTAATGAGTTAGTTGTGAGATGATGTATTACGGAACGAGTAAAGAGACTTGCCGGTAACGAGATTGAACTAGGTATTAAGATACCGACGATCGAATCTCGGGCAAGTAACATACCGATGACAAAGGGAACAACGTATGTTGTTATGCGGTCTGACCGATAAAGATCTTCGTAGAATATGTAGGAGCCAATATGAGCATCCAGGTTCCGCTATTGGTTATTGACCGGAGACGTGTCTCAGTCATGTCTACATTGTTCTCGAACCCGTAGGGTCCACACGCTTAAGGTTTCGATGACAGTTATATTATGAGTTTATGAGTTTTGATGTACCGAAGGAGTTCGGAGTCCCGGATGAGATCGGGTACATGACGAGGAGTCTCGAAATGGTTGAGACGTAAAGATCGATATATTGGACGACTATATTCAGACATCGGAAAGGTTCCGAGTGGTTCGGGTATTTTTCGGAGTACCGGGGAGTTACGGGAATACGGAAGAAGAAGTATATGGGCCTTATTGGGCTTTAGGGGAGAGGGAGAGGCAGGCCGCGCGCCCCCCAAAGGCCTAGTCCGAATTGGACAAGGGGGAGGGGCTGCGCCCCCTCCTTCCTTCTCTTCCCTCTTCCCCTTCCTTGTCTCCTACTCCTACTACATGGAAGGACTCCTAGTTGGACTAGGAAAGGGGGAATCCTACTCCCGGTGGGAGTAGGACTCCCCTAGGGCGCGCCATAAAGAGGGCCGGCCCTCCCCTCCTCCACTCCTTTATATACGGGGGCAGGGGGCACCCCATAGACACAGAAGTTGATCCACGTGATCATATTCTTAGCCGTGTGCGGTGCCCCCTTCCACCATAATCCTCGATAATATTGTAGCGGTGCTTAGGCGAAGCCCTGCGACGGTAGTACATCAAGATCGTCACCACGCCGTCGTGCTAACGGAACTCTTCCCCGACACTTTGCTGGATCGGAGTCCGGGGATCGTCATTGAGCTAAACGTGTGCTAGAACTCGGGGGTGCTGTAGTTTCGGTGCTTGATCGGTCGGGCCGTGAAGACGTACGACTACATCAACTGCGTTGTGCTAACGCTTCCGCTGTCGGTCTACAAGGGTACGTAGATCACACTCTCCCCTCTCGATGCTATGCATCACCATGATCTTGCGTGTGCGTAGAAAATTTTTAAAATTACTACGTTCCCCAACAGCTGCTATAGGTTTCTAGCAAGAAAGTTTGTTACCTACGCCAAAACCACAACGTGATATGCCAATTTCTATTTACCCTTTATAAGGACCCTTTTCATCGAATCCGATCCGACTAAAGTGGGAGAGACATAGACCCGCTAGCCACCTTATGCAACTAGTGCATGTCAGTCGGTGGAACCTGTCTCACGTAAGAGTACGTGTAAGGTCGGTCCGGGCCGCTTCATCCCACGATGCCGCCAAATCAAGATAAGAGTAGTAACGGCAAGTAAATTGACAAAATCGACGCCCACAACAACTTGTGTTCTACTCGTGCATAGAAACTACGCATAAACCTAGCTCATGATGCCACTGTTGGGGATCGAAGCAGAAATTTAAAATTTTCTACACATCACCAAGATCAATCTATGAAGTAATCTAGCAACAAGGGGAAGGGGAGTGCATCTACATACCCTTGTAGATCGCTAAGCGGAAGCGTTGCAAGAACGCGGATGAAGGAGTCGTACTCGCAGCGATTCAGATCGCGGTTGATTCCGATCTAAGCGCCGAACAACGGCGCCTCCGCGTTCAACACACGTGCAGCCCGGTGACGTCTTCCACGCCTTGATCCAGCAAGGGGAGAAGGAGAGATTGGGGAAGACTTCATCCAGCAGCAGCACGACGGCGTGGTGGTGAAGGAGGAGCGTGGTAATCCTGCAGGGCTTCGCCAAGCACCGCGAGAGAAGAGGAGGACTTGGAAAAGGGAGGGCTGCGCTAGAACTTAGTTGCGGCTGCCCTCCTACCCTCCACATAAACCTGTGAATAGTTTCAAAACCAGATTGAAACCAGCCCAAACCATATATACCACTCAGCCTCTTTCATTCAGACCAATCCAGTTCAAACTTTAACCACCATAATCCAGACCAAACCAAACCATTTTCCGTTTGTGGGTTGAAACTGCAATCTAAAACCATGGACACAAGAAGCTGGCGTGCTAGTCAACCAGGCCCGTGAGGATGGAGAACAGCGCACTAGCGTTCGCGTGCGCTTCCACACCGACCAACAGCTCTGGCTATGGGCGCCGCGCATAGTAGTTGATCTTCAGCTTCAAGTAGTAGGTCATCCTCGACGGATAGTAGCGCCGTGAGGTGGAGGCGGCGCTCGAGCGTGGGCACTGGGCACCAGAACACCTAGTCCGAGGGATAGGATGTCAAGGAGCCGGCGCGAGCAGCTGACATGCACCGGGAAGCTTTTGGTGACAAGAATGTACACGGGCGAGGCGGCGAGTGCACCGACCAGCGCACATGGTCCGCAGCCGGAGGCGGGCTAGTGCACTGCGTCGATGAGGTTCACTCTCGATGCCATTGCCGCCCACATGTATGAGACACTCCAGTCTACAGTGGCTGTGCGCTCGTCAGACAGACAGTCGGCGCTGGCAAGGGAGTCTGGGTCGGAGGCGTCGAAACCGGCCACGTCGACGACCATGGTCTACGGAGAGCTCCGGCACCGGCTTGCCGCCGACTGGTCGTAGCCTTGGCGATCCTCCTCTGGTCGCTCGTACTCCATCAGGACATTAATGAATGGAATAGATTGAACTATGTAGTACGTAAGCTGGAGTGTAGTGAACTGAAGCTGGCCGTCTCGTACAATTTAGTCGAGAGACTGGGTTATGTCGACAAATTGAAACGGTTTGAGATCAACTCATTTGTGTCTAGATCAAACTAGTCAAATCCAGTGTTTGATAAATTCCAAACCACACCAGACTGTTTTAAATTCTCAGCCCATTTACACCAACCAAACACAATCCAATAGGAAAACCAAATTGAAACTAAGGTTTCAAGTCCAAACTATTCCCAGGTCTACCCCCACATATATATAGGGGCAAGGGAGAGGGGGGCTGGCCCCCTCACATCCAATCTGAGAAGGGGCGGCGGCCAGGGAGGTTTGCCCTTGCCCCCTAAGGCAAGGGGGGCGCCCCTTTAGGGTTCCCCCAAACCCTAGGCGCCTGGATCCTAGTGGGGAGGCGCCCAGCCCACTAAGGGGCTGGTCCCTCTCCACACACAGCCCATAGGGTTCTCCGAGGCAGGTGGACCCTCCCGGTGGACCTCCGGAACCCCTTCAGTGGTTCCGGTACAATACCGGTAACTCCCTGAATTATTCCGGTGACCGTATAATGACTTTCCATATATAAATCTTTACCTCCGGACAATTCCGGAACTCCTTGTGACGTCCGGGATCTCATCCGGGACTCCGAACAACATTCGGTAACCACGTACATCTATTCCCTATAACCCTAGCGTCATCGAACCTTAAGTGTGTAGACCCTACGGGCTCGGGAGTCATGCAGATATGCCCGAGACAACTCTCCGGTCAATAACCAACAGCGGGATCTGGATACCCATGTTGGCTCCCACATGCTCCACGATGATCTCATCGGATGAACCACGATGTCAAGGATTCAATCAATCCCGTACACAATTCCCTTTGTCTATCGGTACGATAATTGCCCGAGATCCGATCGTCGGTATCCTCATACCTTATTCAATCTCGTTACCAGCAAATCTCTTTACTCATTCTGTAACACATCATCCCGTGATCAACTCCTTGGTCACATTGTGCATATTATGATGATGTCCTACCGAGTGGGCCCAGAGATACCTCTCCGTTACACGGAGTGACAAATCCCAGTCTTGATTCGTGCCAACCCAACAGACATTTTCGGAGATACCCGTACTGCACCTTTATAGCCACCCAGTTACGTTGTGATGTTTGGCACACCCAAAGCACTCCTACGGTATCCGAAAGTTGCACAATCTCATGGTCTAAGGAAATGATACTTGACATTAGAAAAGCTTTAGCATACGAACTACACGATCTTGTGTTAGGCTTAGGATTGGGTCTTGTCCATCACATCATTCTCCTAATGATGTGATCCCGTTATCAACGACATCCAATGTCCATGGTCAGGAAACCGTAACCATCTATTGATCAACGAGCTAGTCAACTAGAGGCTTACTAGGGACATGGTGTTGTCTATGTATCCACACATGTATCTGAGTTTCCTATCAATACAATTCTAGCATGGATAATAAACGATTATCATGAGCAAGGAAAAATAATAATAACCAATTTATTATTGCCTTTAGGGCATATTTCCAACAGAAAAGGCTATAATCGGTGTCGGACCGTGCCACGACATGTGTCCTAAAGCTGCAACCTGTGGCGACCCTGCAACAACCGGAGACCAGGCTATGGCGTGTGCCTGTGCTGCAACGACAGCAACAAGTGTTGCGATAGGAGTTTCTGGTGCTACAAGCACAGTCGGCAATGCGTGCGGCCGGGGCAGGCGGCGATGATGCGACTGTAGAGGTGGACTGGTGGCCAGCGATTCCCTTTTTACGGTGATGCAAACATGGCGATGGTGGGGAAGACCTTCTGCGCAACGGCGCCCTAAGGTCCTGATGTGCGACGACATCACGGGGTCCAACTGTGACCTGCACGAGGGCGTTGGTGCTTGCTCGTGCAAGAGGTTGACAACTTGAGATGTGCGTGTGTCGTGTGAGACGATGCAAAGAGGACTAGACGCACGTGTGAGACGAAGATGACGTAAGGGATGATGCGGGGGCACAATCCAACCATTATTAGTGTCGTAATCCAATGGTGAAAAATGGACCGGCGGAATACTCGAGGATGAGATGCATCGTGTGAGGCCAAAATGGCGTAAGGGATAGTATTGAGGATTTATCTTTCAAGGGTTGAAGGAAAAAATGAAAAGCATTCTGCAAGTTACCTCTCAAGGTCTATTCCCAAGATATCTTGGTGTTCCATCCTATGTGGGTAAGGCCAAAGCAAGAACCTTTGAGTATGTAAAAGAGAGGGTGTGGAAAAAGATCCAAGGATGGAAGGAAAAACTCCTATCGAAAGGCGGGAAAGAAATCCTCATTAAAGCGGTAGCACAAGCAATCCCGGTGTATTCCATGGCTTGCTTTGATCTAACCAAGACCCTATGTGAAGAGTTGAGCAATATGATAAATAGATACTGGTGGAGCCAAGTGGATAAAGAGAATAAAATACATTGGGCTAGCTGGGAGAAGATGACGAAGACGAAGAAAATAGGAGGCTTGGGATTTAGGGATCTCCATGCCTTCAATCTGGCCATGCTTGCAAGGCAAGCATGGAGGCTCATTCAAAACCCAGCTTCCTTATGTGTGCAGGTCCTGTCAGCAAGATACTATTCAGATGGCTCAGTTCTTCAAGCCAGGCCTAGAAGCGGCATATCCTACACATGGCGCAGTATACTAAAAGGAGTAGATCTGCTCAAGAAAGGGATCATATGGAGAGTAGGCAGTGGTAGCAACATCAATATTTGGTCTGATCCCTGGATTCCAAGAGGAAGTACTAGGAGAGTCATCACACAGAGGGGTGGAAATGTTGTAACTAAAGTAAATGATTTAATTGATCCTACCACAAACAATTGGGATGAAGACTTAGTTAGACAAACCTTTCTCCCTGAAGATGCAAATATTATTCTACAAATCCCAATTCATACACATGAAGATGATTTCATAGCATGGCATTATGATAAAAAAGGTATATTTTCGGTGAAATCAGCTTATAGAGTTGCTGTAGACACCACGGCTCGTGAATCTATTTCAGGACTAACTTCTTCCTCAAGTACAGATGAAGATACATGTGGTTTTAATTGGCCAAAGTTGTGGTCGCTTCCCCTCCCCAACAAGGTTCTTCACTTCTTATGGCGCATGTCCACAAATACCTTACCACTGCGCATGAAGCTCCAGCAAAGAGTATGCAAGTTGACACCCGTTGTCCAATCTGTTTTCGGTTGGATGAGGATGGTGGCCATTGTTTCATTAAGTGTAAGAGGGTAAAGGATGTGTGGAGGAAAGCTCAGTTGGAGCATGTCAGATTACAAATTCTAGATTGTACTGATGCACTGAGCTGTATGGAAAAAATATTGAACCTCAATGAAGAAGAAAAAATTAAATCATGCCTGCTTCTCTGGCGTTGGTGGCATGAGAGGAATAGAGCAAATGCAGGAAATGAAATTAAACCTTCTGATGAAATATGTCATTCTATTAACTATCTTTTTATGCAATTTTCTAAGGTAAGGCAAGAAGGGAGAATACAAGAGCAACAACAAAAAGAAAGATGGTCCAGACCTCCACTGAAGATCTTGAAAATCAACACTGACGGCGCCTACCTGAAGGAATCAAATTCTGGAGGTTGGGGCTTTGTTATCAGGAACGATTGTGGTATGGTAATAGCAGCTGGTGCAGGAAATTTGGGGCAAGTTTCGGATGCGCTTCATTCGGAGGCAATGGCAATGTTGCATGCCATAAACGCAGCTATTCAGATGGGTTGTCACTGTGTCATAATGGAGACTGACTCTGTGCAACTTCAGTCAGCAGTGAACAATGAAGACTATGATCTCTCTACATTAGGAGCTATTTTCAAAGATATTAAATTTAAGCTGAGAGTAAGCTTCAATCATGTAACTGTTGTGTCTTGTCCTAGAACTTGTAATGTAGTGGCACACTGTTTAGCAGCGTATGGTACTAAACTAGGAGCTGGCATAAGTGAGATTTGGCTTGATGAGTGTCCAGACTTTGTAAATGACGCTGTTGCTGGCGACTTGTCCAGCATTGGTTCTTAATGGAATGTTTCGTGTTCTCTTTCAAAAAATGGCGTAAGGGATGACACGAGGGCACAAACCAACCGTTACTAGTGTCCTGTATAATCCAACACCGGAAAATGGATCAAGAAGAAAGAGGAAGGAAACGCATTTTCAAAAAAAAAAAAAAGGGAAGGAAACGCTCGATCCAGCCGTGGCGTATCCATTCTGCCTACATATTTCCTGCTCCGCTTCCACCGAAACCCCTCCAAACCAAACCCCTCCCACCGGAAAATCCCCCAAACTTTTGCTGGCCAAAACTATGGACGGAGATCGACGGTTGCCGGCGGCCGCCGCGCTCGCATCGGCGGCGGCGGTTCTTGGCGACGACAACCTCCTGCACGAGATCCTCCTCCGCCTCGGCTTCCCCACCTGCCTCGTCCACGCCGCCCTCGTCTCCAAGCGGTGGCTCCACCACGCCTCCGACCCGGCCTTCCTCCGCCGCTTCCGCGAGCGCAACCCGCCCCGCCTCCTCGGCGTCTGCGTCGGCTACCCCGGCAGGTATCGTTTCGTGCCTCTCCCGCGGCAGCCCCCGGAGCTCGCCGTCCCCATACGCCGCGCGACCTCCTCCTGCGACGCCGCCTTCGCTCGCAGATGCCCGCGAATCAAGAACTGCCGGAATGGTCGCCTCATCATCGAGGTCTTCCACGCCGGCAGATTCGATCACCCCCTCGTGGTGTCGCTTCTCGCCGGTGAGTCTTCAACCGTCCTCCCACAGATCCGGCCCCACCGTGACCGCTGGGTGCAGGGCACTCAAACGGGATTCACTGAGATGTTCCTACCCGAGGATGGGGGCCGCGACGGCATCACCTTGGTGAATCTGTGGAAGGACTGGCCAAAAGTGTATGCGGAGGTGTGCGTCCTTGGATCTGGCAGCTCTGGCCTCCCTGCCAGGGGCTCGGCAGAGATAGAGCTCCCTGATGACATCGTCTTCCATGAAATGCTACCACCCATCCATGGCAAAGTCTTCATGGTGACCAACTTAGGGTACACCTTGGGTCTAGATTTAGCCACCAGGATCCTTTTCACCCTGGAGCTACCAGTTGGAGTGCGGGGCAACTATATGCTCTCATGTGCGGAAGATTCCGGTCTCTATCTCGTCAGTGCAGACGGGTTTCAGCTCAGTGTGTGGCTCCATCGGATGTCGGGCAATGATGGGGCAGGCTGGCTGCTGGTCGACACATTTTGTGTCAGTGTGGGTCAGGCATGCACACCTCGCGCGGAGGACAGTTGGGTTCCTCACGATGTTTGCCTTGATGTTGTCACGGTTGGGGACAATGCTGACTTTCTGTTCTTAGATCACCCAGCAAGTGGTGCTCTCTTTTATGTTCATCTGAGGAGCAGGGTGGTTGAGAAGGTCAATCAGAGGGGGGCAGATGAATGTGGGTATAAACGTGCGACTGCTGGCCACGTACGTGTCTCTCCTGTTATGATGATCTGGCCGCCTATCTTCCCAGCGCGGAACGTGAGACGTGAAGAATGATTCCCCTGTGTTTGATTGTTGTACTATCTAAACTGAGTATGAGTTCTGCAATAGAGAGGTATGTACTTTTGAGTTATTTCTCTTCCTAAAAACAATAGATATTGCAGTCATGTATGTTGGGTCTTAAGAACATGTGTTTCATTTCAGTTAAAAAACCTGAAGTTTGCAGAGGTTTATTGAAATATATCCAGCAAAACTGCACTGATCTTCTAAGCTGACAGTAGTTTGTATAAGATATTCCATATATGATTGCTTTCTGGTAATGATCGGTTGCCTAGGAAAACTTTGGATGGTGGCCAAATAAAAATGGCAAGCAGCAAATGGAAGAGAAATAACTGAAAATATAGCTTTTGGCAAGGAAGTTTCTTTTGTATTCTTGACAGGGATGTCTCAAGCGATAAGACGGTATGCATGTGTTGTGATGTCCATTTTTATTAAAACTGACTTGTCTACAAGCTATAATCCACCCATCATCACTAGTTCACTACTTCAGTTCTAAGGGAAAATTTGATAGATGCCATTAGATGAAGTTTTATCCCACTGGCAGCCAGAACAAGAAGTGATGCTTGGTGTCCACAAACTCCACAACAATGGTATTCCTCGTCACGGACAAATAGCAAAAACAGTAAATTAGAGTGCTAGCTTATCAGAAATCTGATTAATCATCAACTGAAGCATTGATTTGAATGATACCACCATCCATTTTTCTATATATGATAGTAATAACTAAAGTTCAGCCTATCTCGAATCCTGACTCTTCTTCATTTTTAGGCATCATTACAAAAAAAAAATATCAAAGATTAGCTACACTCCTGACCATAGCTAACTATATCACTTTGCTCCCTCACAAAAGCAAAGAGTACACGAGGTGCTAGAATTCATTAGATGGAGTTTTATCCCAAATTCCCAATGGTGTCCAGAAAAAAGAATCCAAACCTAGCTTATCAGGAACTTGATGAATCATCAGCTGAAGCAGTGATTTCGTTCGGTACCACCATCCTTTTTTCCATAGATATGATACTAATAGCTAAACTTCTGCCTGTCTTGAATCTCGATTCTTCTTTAAAAAATTACTTATTGAGCACATCATTAAAAATATCATCAGAGATTAGCCACTCTCCTGGCCATAGCTAACTATGGTTTTGGCCCCTCCCAAAAGCAAAGATACAAAAGGTGGTAGATAGAACCTTCCAACAGAGAACATATATTCTACCCAATCAGACACATCTATAAATAAGCACCGTTGGGTCATCAGCATCATAAAACACCAAGAAACAACAGCCTACATCTAGCTCAAGTGAACTGAACTGATCAGATGATCGACCACAAAGCCCCAAAAAACAACATCCTACAGCCAGCCACCAATTGGCTCGATCAGCAATGGTGGACAGGGTGACGAAGCTGGCATCGCAGCGCGTGGTGGTGATCTTCGGTGTGAGCAACCGCTTCATGTGCCATGCGGTGAAGACGCTCTTCACGGAGCTGGGCGTGAGCTGGACGGTGCACAAGCTGGCAAAGGACCCCTGGGGGAAGGACGTCGAGAGGGCGCTTGCTGGCATGGTCATGACACTGCACCTTGGCGGCCAGCTTGTGCCGCTCCTCAGCCAGGCTGGTGCCCTCTGGCTCTGAAGAGTCAAGGACAACAGTGGCTGATGCGTGTGTGCAGTTATGTGTGATCGCAGCCTCAAAATCGAGCCAAGCTAGTGATCATGTAGTGCGTGCAGTGCAGCTACATAGTTTTGGAAAGCTCATCAAACATATCAACGGTTAGGGATGAAAATGGAGTGGAAACTTTCCGCTTTTCTGGTGGAAAAACGAAAATGGAAAGAAAATATGGAAATGGAAATTTGCAAAATGGAAACGAAAAATGGATTTTTTTTACGCGGAAATGGAAACAAAACAGAACGTTGTTTTCTGGCGGAACAGGCATGGAAACGGAACTTTCTGTTTTCGTGAATATGAAATTTCCATCTTTACTATGAGACTATGGCTGCTTTACAGCACAACCACCAAACAAAACACAATGACACGGTGAGCAAAATGACCCATGGGAGGCCCAATTCCACGACCATGCATGTAGTCAACTAGACCCTCCCCTATGCAATTCTCCAGTACTACTATAATACTATACTGAGTCGCTAACCTAATTATATTATTTGGTAGCCATGTTAATAATTGATCAAGTTTATTACTGTGCTTGTGTTTTTCTATGGTTAGGGTTATTAAGTTCCGACCAACACCTGCTTATGTTTCCGTGTCCGCCCTGTATTCGCTCGGTGTTCGTTTCCGGCAGTATATGCTTCCATATTCATTACCGGGGTTTCTGTATTCATTTCCACTTTAAAAAAAGGCAGCCCGGTGCACGTAACTCCCGCTTGAGCAAGGTCCGGGGAAAGGTCCGACCGCTTTGGGTGTACAATACGCAGTCTTTCCTTACATTTCTATAAGAGGTTGTTTCCAGAAACCCATGACCTCATGGTCACAAAGCAACAGCTTTACTGCTGCGCCAAGGCTCCCCTTCATTCATTTCCACTTCCACAGTCATGATCTTTCAGTTTTGCCACTTGTTGTCATATGACAGAAGCAATGGATGCTTTGTGATGAGCATTGTGAGCAATATTAAAGGAGCTTATGCTTATCTTATCATATTGTTGCTTAATTTGATGCTTTGCTTAATTTAGCCGGCTGTTGTGCTAAGATCATGAGAGAATCCACGGTATATATAATGCTCCTCCGTAAATGGAGAATATCATGTCATATCGTACACATTTTTCTCGAAGCTATATAACAGTAGTAGATAACTGGAGGTAGATGCACTAATTCAGGGAGATTAGTATGTTGAGATAGATGCACTGGTCCAGTGAGCTAGGTATGGTATGAGCTAAGAAGAAGGATCTACCTAGGCTGCATTTGGCGTCGCAGTGGATCATTTGTTTGTCAAATAAATATTTTTCTACTTTAAGCGAATGATGTCGATGATTGGAGGTAGAGCACTTCATGGGCCAGGGTGACCTCCATGTCGCTTTACAAACCCCACAGAAACTCCAAATACATGCTGTCGTCATAAGTACAGACACACCGATTGGGTGCTCTTTGTTTAACCCTTTTCTTGTATACTTTTGTTGCTAATTTTCCATCGCAGATTACAAAATAAGTACATGCAACACAATTCAGAAACCACAAACTGGGGTGTTTAGATAGTAGTTGATATAAAGGTCTAAGAGATATGGTAGGTCAAGATTAGCCTTCTTTTCATTCTAGGGTCTTTTCGGTAATCTCATCCCTATCATGAGAAATTAAGAGATATGTCAAGACTTCTATAACAAAGTGAAAAAAATGTTTTTCACTATCAAGTTCGCACACTAGCTAGTTTGACAGTGTAATGTAATCCTGGTATCCATGCATAGGATTGGCAGTCTTTTTTGGGAAGTTTGTACCTCTAGTTGTTGAAACACTATCCCTCATGACATAGCTTATCATCGCATCCCGAATAGGAAGGTATGTTGCTGACGAGGTAATGGAAATTGATGAGAAATCAAAATTATCTGGATGGTTTGATTGGACTCTGACTAATGTATGATATTTCACTGTGTTTAATTTCTCTCCTTGGTTTGAATAATGTTAGCATGCATAGAATTTGTCATGACTGTCGAAACAATGTGTGCAACTCTATATGCTATATCCTGATGCAAAATACAGTAGATTCTTGCATGTAATGGTTACCAACTTGATTAGCAGATACTGAGCTTAGCAATGCAAATGTGTAGTGTTCATGTCACAGACTCACAGCCGTAGAACACCAGGTGTTGCAGTCATGTCAGATTGATCTTAATAACTTTTGTCATTTCATTAAAAGAAGGTGTGAAGTTTACAGAAGTGCATTTTGCGAGATATCCACCCGAACTGCGCTGAATCTTCTAAGCTTGACTGCAGTGTGTATAAGTTATTGCATATATGAGGACTTGTCAGTAATGAAGTTTTTTTCTTTTGGGCCGAAACAGAAGGAGCTCTGCCTTTGCATTGAAGATAAGGAATTTATCATAGCGACCAGTGGTGTAAAAAAAAACCTTTGGAAGACAGATAAGTAGAAATGAGGAGCAGCAACTGGAACAGAAATGACTGGAAGTACAACCTGTGGCAAGGAAACTTCATTTGTGTTCAGAAGGGAAGGCTCAAACGATACAACAAGGTGAGCATGTTGAGAGTTAGTTGTGATATCCATCTTCCACATTAAAACTTGCTTTTTTTTTGCAAAAAAAGTACAATCCATCCATCATCACCAGTTCACTATTAGTAGTTCTAGGGGAGATCGTTAGGTGTGATGTGGAGCTAGTTTTCTACTTAATTTGTGGCATCCATTAAATGGAGGGGTTTTAGATGTGATGCATCATGTCCACAACTCTACACAACCAGTATTCCTTCTCACGCACAAATGGCAAAAAACTAGAAATTAGAGTGGATCTAAATCTAGCTTATCAGGACTTGTTGAATCACCAGCTGAAGCACTGATTCAGTTGATACTACAAAAGTTAAGCCTATCTTGAATCTTGATTCTTCGCATCATTTTTCTATGTGTGATACTAACAACAAAAGTTCAGCTTGTCAAGAATCTTGATTCTTCTTCATCTTTACTTATTCGAGACACTATTAAAAAATATCAAAGATCAGCTGCTCTGGTCGCCATAGAAAATATTAAAAAATATCAAATACCCACGTGTCGATTGAGGTCTCCTCCTATGAAGAGCTTCTCTCCAATTGGAACACTCCTAATCATGTCCTCAAGGCCTTCCCAGAACTCTTGTTGATTAAGATGCCTACGCCATTTCTGTTTGCACACGTCCCTGTGTACCACAGCTTGAAGTCGGTATCCTCCACCTCCTTACGAAAAAGGGTTTCCCCCCCGCTTTATATTATAAAGCGTGAACCACAACAACAAAGCATCTAATACAAACGCACACCACACACCCAAGGCAAGATACATGAATGCCGGGCACCGACACACAACCACAACGACTACAAAGCACCTAAAAGATGAGCAAAAAGAATCCGCTTAGAGCTGACGGAGAACACCACCACAAGGAGCGATCTTCCAGGAGGATGTGTAACGGACATGCCGGACCGAGGACTCCAAGACGGTGCCTCCAGGAAGGGCACGACCACGAACGTCGCCACCGTCCGATCCGAGGATCGAGTTTTCACCCGGAGTAAGATGGAAGGGGTAGAAGCACCACGACGGATTCTGCAAGGAGCACAAGACGTCCACGGACGCCGTCACCGTCGACCAGTACACAGACTGGGTAGGTGATGTACCCTGGTGCTTCAACTCTTCCGCCGCCCCGGTCCGTCAACACACGTAGCCATGCCGCCCAAGCGGCCATGGTTGCCTGCCCGCATCCGAGCCGCACAGCCCGCCCACGACCAACGCACGGCTCCCACCGCTAGGGCCGCCGCCCCTCCATGAGACCACCCTGTAGTAACCAAAGGCCACGCCTTTGCTCAGATTGGCAACCCCAACCACCTCCAGAATCGCCGACGGCCAGCCTGCCTCGGGAAGGGCCGCGACCATACAACGACCGGGGGAAGGGGAAGGTGGAGAAGTGGCCCATGGCCATGACCGATGCCTTGCCGGCTCCAGCTCCCCCCCCCCCCCACCCCGAAAACGGATCTCCACCCCCGCGTCGAAGGCCCAGGGCATCGGAAGGCATCGGCCGCCGCCAGATGCCGGAGAGGGAGGGTGGACGAGCTGTCGCCGCCGCTGCCCAGAGACGCCACCAGGGGGACTCGCCCGAGCCGAGCGCCGCCACCCAGCCATGAGGGCCCGACTGGGAGGGAGCAGCTCACCACCTCCGCTGCCGCGCCGCCCCCAACCAGAGACCACGGCAAGAGGCCACCCGCAACCCGGTCAGCCGCAACCCGTGGCGCCGGACGTGACGCCGAGGCGCTGCCGGAACACCGCCGCCGACGCCACACCAGCCCGCACCACCGCCATGCCATCCGCCGCCCGACGCCACGCCGCCATCACCGGCCTGCTCCGGGGCGCCGCCATGCCTGACACCGAGCGCTGCGCCCCGCCCGTGAGATCGGATCCGCGCCAACCCCACGCGCGAGGGACGAGAAGGCCCCGCCGCCGTCGGAGACGACTGGGCTTCGCCTAGCCGCGCCCTTTGGCGGTGGCGAGGGAGGAGGGGGGAGGCGGAGGGGTGTTCGGCGGCGGAGATTTGGGGCCCTCCCCGGCGCCTCGCAGGTGGCAGCGGGGGAGGGAGGGAGGGAACCCTAGGGGGTGGAACTTGTGGAAGGAGATTCACCCAACTGTTTATCTGCCCTACTAAGCTCTTCATCCTCCACCTCCTTCACCTTCTGCCCCCTCCATTTGGTTTCTTGGACGCAAAGGTTATCAACACCTCTCCTCACCGTTGTATCCACTAGCTCCCGAAGCTTACCTGTCAAGGACCCTACGTTACAGCTACCTAAGCGGATCCTCCTAGTCTCGGCTAGCTTCCATACCCTTCGCACTTGTCGAATCAAATGCGAAGATCCTTGCTCATTTTCCAATACAGTCGGGCGTCGATGTAGCACGTCACTAAGGATGCGATGACCTGATCCTCGGTCACTTGCCACCGTATCCAGATGAAGATACGTCGCGCCACCGGGAGGGGGGGGGGGGCTTGCCCATTTGACACCACACCCGGGTCTCGATGTGGCGCGACGCTGAGAGGGTTACAGCCGGGCGTCGATGTAGCGCGTCACTAAGGATGCGACCAAAGATCCTTGCTCATTTTCCAATACAGCCGGGCGTCAATGTAGCGCGTCACTAAGGATGCGACGACCTGATCCTCGGTCACTTGCCACCGTATCCAGATGAAGATACGTCGCGCCACTGGGAGGGGGGGGGCTTGCCCATTTGACACCACACCCGGGTCTCGATGTGGCGCGACACTGAGAGGGTTACACCCCAATGAAAATCTTTTGGGTTTCATCTCCATAAGAGTGGCTGACTTTTGATGTTGCCTCGCCAAGCCTATCACAAACCTCCTCCTTTACCAAGGCTTGGGACCGGCTATGTTGAGACAACATAGGCGGAGTTCGATTGGGTGCTATTTGTTTAACTCTTTTTGTAATACTTTTGTTGCTAATTTTCCATCGCTGATTACAAAATAAGTACATTGCAACGCAATTCATTAACCACAAACGCAGAATAAAAAGTTGATATAATGGTCTAAAAGATATGGTAGGTCAAGATTAACCTTTTTATTCTGCGTTCTTTTGGTAATCTCACCCCTATCACGGAGTTAAGAGATATGTCAAGGCTTCTCTTACAAAGTGAAAATGTGTTTTCGCTATCAAGTTCGAACACTAGCTAAGTTTGACTCTGTGTAATCCTTTTATCCATGCATAAGGTTGGCGGTCTTTTTTGGGAAGTTTGTGCCCCTATTTGTTGAAAGCACTATCCCATATTACATAGCTTACTGAGGTAACGGAAATTGATGAGAAATCATAATTCTGTGGATGGGTTTGAGTGGATCTTCTCTGACTAATGTATGCTATTTCACTGTGTTTAATTCCTCTCCTTGGTTTGAACATGTTTGCATGCATAGAATTTGTCATGACTGTCGAAACAATGTGTGCAACTCTTATCTGTTATTTGTCAGATATATACAAAATATAGTAGATTCTTGCATGTACTGGTTACCAACTTGATTAGCAGATACTGAGCTTAGCAATGCAAACGTGTAGAGTCCATGTCGCAGACTTGCATCCGTAGAACACTAGGTGTTGTAGTCATCTAAGATTGATCTTAATGACCTTTGTCATTTCATTAGAAGAACGTGAAGTTTACATAAGTGTATTGCGAGATATCCACCTGAACTGCACTGAATCATCTCAGCTTGACTGCAGTGTGTATAAGATATTGCACATATGAAGACTTGTCAATAATGATGACTTTTTTTTAGCCGAAATAGAAGTAGCTCTGCCTTTGCATTGTAGATAAGGAATGACCCCCTGTGTTTGACCTTTGTAATATCTTCACTGGGCATGACTTCTAAGCTTGACTGCAGTGTTTATAAGATATTGCCAATATGAAGACTTGTCGGTAATGAAGATTTTATCATGGCGATCAGTCGTGTGAAAATACTTGAGAAAATGGGTAAGTAGAAATGAGGAGCAGCAACTGGAACAGAAATGACTGAAACTGCAACTTGTGGCAAGGAAGCTTCATTTGTGTTCAGGAGGGATGGCTCAAACGATACAACAAGGTGAGCATGTTGAATGTTTGTTGTGATATCTATCTTTCACATTAGAACTTTTATATTATCCCAAAAAAATATTGTCCAATCCATCCATCATCACTAGTTCACTACTAGTAGTTCTAAGGGAGATCGTTAGGTGTGATCTGTAGCTAGTTCTGTACTTAATTTTGTGATATCCATTAGATAAAGGGGTTTAGATGTGATGCATTGTGTCCACGACTCCACACAATTGGTATTCCTTCTGATGCACAAATGGCAAAAGCAGCTGATTAGAGTGTATCCAAATCTAGCTTATCAGGGACCTGTTGAATCACCAGCTGAAGCATCTATTCAGTCGATACCACAAAAGTTCAGCCTATCTCGAATCTTGATTCTACACCATTTTTCTGTGTGATACTAAAAACAAAAGGTCAACCTGTCTCGAATCTTGATTCTTGTTTATCTTACTCGAGACTATTAAAAAATATCAATGGTTAGAAACTCTACTGTCCATAGCTAACTGTATGATTTTGGCCCCTCCCAATTCCCAAAAGCAAAGATTAGATAAGGTGGTAGAATAGAACCTTTAGACAGAGAAGATATATTCTACCCGATTAGCCACATCTCATAGCGATTCCCTTGCACTTCAATTAAGTGTGCAATCCAGCGCCGACCACTCCCTCCTCTTTACCCGCCGCGGTCATCTATAAATAAGCACGCTGGGTCATCACTATCATCCAACTCCAAGAAACAACAGCTTACACCAAGTTCAAGTGAAGTGAGCTGATCAGATCAACCGGACACAAAGCCCAAAGAAACAATGGCCTACAGCTAGCCACCAATTCGCTCGATCAGCGATGGCGGACAGAGTGACGAATCTGGCGTCGCAGCGGGCGGTGGTGATCTTCGGAGCGAGCAACTGCTGCATGTGCCACGCGGTGAAAACACTCTTCACAGAGCTGGGCGTGAGCTGGACGGTGCACGAGCTGGACAAGGACCCCCGTGGGAAGGACGTCGAGAGGGTGCTCGTTGGCATGGTCGGACGCAACCCGCCTGCGCCGGCCGTCTTCATCGGCGGCAGACTTGTTGGCACCACCGACCAGGTCATGATGCTGCACGTTGGCGGCCAGCTCGTGCTGCTCCTCCGCCAGGCCGGCGCCCTCTGGCTCTGAAGAGTCAAGGCTCAAGGACAGCAGTGGCTGATGCATGCGTGCAGTTGTGTGTGATCGCTAGAGATCATATGGTGCGTGCAGTGCAGCTACATAATTTTGGAAAGGTCATCAAACATATTAACAGTCATGATCTTTCAGTTGTACCTCTTTTTGTCATGAAAACAGTAGAAAGGATGCTCTGTAAGAGATAAGCATCCTGAGCAATATTAAAAGAGCTTATTCTTGTTATCTTGTTGTCGTTGCTTAACTAATTTGATGCTTTGGGCGCAGGCTGGGCGGCAGCGGCGTTTGACGCGTCGTCATCTTCCTGAAGGTGCCGCCTTGGGTGAGTTGGGGGTGTGCAGGGGCGATGGGTGTGGTTGTCAAGTGTGTGGCGGCTTTGCAGGTGGAGGTGGCGCCATGGTCTTCTTGTTGGGGCAGTGCTCTGCTGTTTGGTTGTCTGTTGCCTGACTTGTGGCTGTTTGCTCGCCGGCTCTCAGTGCCATGGCATGGACGGGATGAAGATAGGGTTCTTTCCCCGTTGGCAGCAACAGGGCATGGAAGGCTTGAACTTGGTGCTGATTCCAGCGGGTGCTGTCCTGCTATCTGCATTGGCTGCCTTGGATCCTCTGCTTGCAAGTTCTTCTTCAACCTCGCTCAACAACAGCTTCTCTTCCTTGGGTGTGGGTTATTGTGTCTTGATGAGGCTCTTCGTTTGGTGTTCTTAGCGCAGCAGGTGGGTCGTGCTGAGAATCTCCCATGGTGACCTGGAAGCTTGTACCAATCCTTGCTCAGGGGAACATTGCCACTTGCCAACGGTACGGCGCCCTTCGATCCAGGGCGAGGGGCAGGGGTCCCCTTCGGAAGTGGAGAGGGTCAGTACGAGGACGGCGTCCACCTATCGGAGTAGATGAGGGCATGTCCATATTTGCTGGGCTGTAACTCCCCCTGAAGTTTGCTCTCTGTCAGGGTTATGGTGCTCCACTCGCGCATTGAAGGGCTTCGGCAACATCAAGCTAGTCTGTACTGCTTATTTCCTGTTTGCTTGTACGTGTTGGGGCTAGGAAGTTGTTTCGGGCATCACCTTGTATCTGCCGTCTTTTTTTTTTGTTTTCCTTTTCTTTTGCTTGTTTGCTATGCTTCGTTGTAACTGTGGGTGTTTGTATCTCCTGGCCGGTTGATGGCTTTGTTAATTCAAAGCCGGGCTCTCCTTGAGCCTTCGTTCTAAAAAAAACTAATTTGATGCTTTGCTTAATCTGGCTGTCTGTTGTGCTAAAGCCGTGAGAGAGAATAATCCACGGTATATATATAACGTTGCTCAGTAAATTGGAGTATATTGTGTCATAGCGCACACGTTTTTGTCGAACTTCTGAAAATTAAGGACGGCAGTGGCTGGTGCGTACATGCAGTTACGTGTTATCTCAGCCTCAAAATTGAGGTATTAAGCTAGTGTTCATATAGTGTGTGCAGTGCAGCTACTGATTTTGGAAAGGTCATCGAACATATTAACGGCATGATCTTTCAGTTTTACCCAACGTCTTGAATAGACAATAGTGGGCTATAGCCCCGCGATAGCGCCGTTATTGGTGATTTAGAGGACTGCCGCTATTTAAAACAGTGGTTTTACCTCTTGTTGTTATATGACAGGAATGGATGCTTTGTAAGAGATGAGCATCCTGAGCAATATTAAAGGATTTTTGTTTATCTTTTCGTTGCTTAATTTGATTTGATGCTTTGCTTAATTTAGCTGGTTGTTGTGTTAAAACTTTGAGAGAATCTACGGTATATATAATGCTCCTTAGTAAATGGAGAATATAGTGTCATATCGTACACCTTTTTTTGGAGCTATATAATGGTAGTACATAACTGGAGGTAGATGGACTGATTCAGGGAGGTTAGTATGTTTAGGTAGATGCACTGGTCCAGTGAGCTCGGATTGCACGAGCTCGGTACTAAGGATCTACCTAGCTAGGCTGCATTTGGCATCGCAGTGGATCACTTGTTTGTCCAATAAATGTTTTTGTGCCTGCCGTGATCCTTTTTTTTGTACACTTTTGTTGCTGATTTTCCGCCGCAGATTAGAAAATAAGTACATTTCAACGCAGTTCAGTAACCACAAACTTAGTGGGTTTAAATAGCAAAATTGATATAAAGGTCTAAAAGAGATACATGGAGGCTTCTGTAACAAAGTGAACAAGTGTTTTTCATTCTACGTTCTTTTTGGTAATTTCATCCCTATGATGGAGAACTTAACAGATACGTCGAGGCTTCTGTAACAAAGTGAACAAGTGTTTTTCATTCTACGTTCTTTTTGGTAATTTCATCCCTATGATGGAGAACTTAACAGATACGTCGAGGCTTCTGTAACAAAGTGAACAAGTGTTTTTCATTCTACGTTCTTTTTGGTAATTTCATCCCTATGATGGAGAACTTAACAGATACGTCGAGGCTTCTGTAACAAAGTGAACAAGTGTTTTTCATTCTACGTTCTTTTTGGTAATTTCATCCCTATGATGGAGAACTTAACAGATACGTCGAGGCTTCTGTAACAAAGTGAACAAGTGTTTTTCACTATCAAGTTCGCACACTAACTAGTTTGAAAGTGAAATGTGGTCCTGGTATCCATGCATAAGATTGAGGTGGTGTTTGTTTCTTTTATTTTACCCATGTTTGTTGAAGGCACTGCCCCTCATGACATAGCCTATCATCCCATCCTGAACAAAGTTTTCTTGCCATCTCTCCTTTGATACAATGACAAAATCACCATAGGAACAGTGTCGTGTATATACATGTGAATGAAATTTCCATAAAAGGAAAAGAGGTACATGCTGAACTTAAGATTTTCTTGTTTGGATTTTACAATCTTCAGTGGTTGGCTGGTTGCTTAACTAAAACCTGGTCTAGAAAGGATAAAAGTACAGTCAAGTCAAGGAATTCGAAATAGTCAACCCGATATCTCTCCCTTTATGATGATCTATCCGCCTGTTTTCCCGGCACGGGATGTAGGGCATGATAAGAGGAGCGACGCCCCTTGTGTTTGATCTTTGTAATATCATCACTGGGTATGACTTCTGTAATAGGAAGGTATGTTGCTGACGAGGTAACGGAAATTGATGAGAGAAAAATAATCTAGATGGGTTTGATTGCATCTCCTTTGACTAATGTATGTTGTTTCACTGTGTTTAATGCCACTCTTTAGTTTGAAACGTGTTTATGCATGCATTGAATTTGTCATGACTGTCTAACAATGTGTGCAACTCTATCTGCAGTGGTGCAAGAGTCATCTTAATAACATCTGTCATTTCATTAAATGAACTTGAAGTTCACAGAAGCGTATTGTGAGATATCAACCAGAACTGCAGTGAATCTTCTAAGCTTGACTGCAGTGTTTACAAGATATTTTCCAATATGAAGACTTGCTGGTGATGAAGATTTTATCATGGCGATCAGTAGTGTAAAAATTCCTTCGCAAGACAGGTAAGTAAAAATGAGGAGCAGCAATTGGAACAGAATGACTGAAAGTACAACTTGTGGTAGGGAAGCTTCATTTGTGTTCTGGACAGGTATGGCTCAAATGATACAACAAGGTGAGCATGTTGAAAGTTAGTTGTGATATCCATCTTTCACATTAAAAGTTATTTATTTTTTCCAAAATATTTTTGTCCAATCCATCACTAGTTTTGAGATCGTTAGGCGTGTTTTCTACTTAATTTTGTGGTATCGATTAGATAAAGGGGTTTTAGATGTGATGCATCATGTCCACAAACTCCACGCCGATGGTATTACATCATGTCCACAAACTCCACGCCGATGGTATTACTTCTCACGCACAAATGGCAAAAAACTAGGAATTAGACTGTATCTAACCTAGCTTATCAGGAACCTGTTGAATCATCAGCTGAAGCATTGATTCAGTTGGTACCACAAAAGTTAAGCCTATCTCGAATCTTGATTCTTCACGCCATTTTTCTATGTATGGTACTAACAACAACAGTTCAGCCTGTCCCAAATCTTGATTCTTCTTCATCTTTACTTATTCGAGACACTATTTAAAAATAAATATCAAGGATCAGCCACTCTCGTGGTCGTAGCCAACTGTATGATTTTGGCCTGTCCCAATTCTCAAAAGCAAAGATTACAAAAGGTGGTAGAATAGAACCTTTAGACAGAGAACATATATTCTTCCCGATTAGCCACATCTCTCATAGTGATTCCCCTGCACCTCAATCAAGCCTGCAACACTACGCCGACCACTCCCTCTTCACCCGCCGCAGTCATCTATAAATAAGCACCGTTGGGTCATCACCATCATCCACTCCAAGAAACCAGCAACCTACATCAAGCTCAAGTGAAGCGAGCTGACCAGAATATATCAATCACAAAGCTTGAAGAACAACAGCATACAGGCTAGCCACCAATTCGCTCGATCTCCAATGGCGGAAAGAGTGACGAAGCTGGCGTCGCAGCGGGCGGTGGTGATCTTCGGGGTGAGCAACTGCTGCATGTGCCACGCGGTGAAGACGCTCTTCACGGAGCTGGGCGTGAGCTGGGTGGTGCACGAGCTGGACAAGGACCCCCGCGGGAAGGACGTCGAGAGGGCGCTCGCCGGCATGGTCGGACGGAGCCCGCCCGTGCCTGCGGTCTTCATCGGCGGCAGGCTCGTCGGCCCCACCGACAAGGTCATGACGCTGCACCTCAGTGGCCAGCTGGTGCCGCTCCTCCGCCAGGCCGGCGCCCTTTGGCTCTGAACTGAAGAGTCAGGGACAGCAGTGGGCAGTGGCTGTGCGTGCGTGCAGTTATGTGTGATCGCTAGGGATCATATAGTGCGTGCAGTGCAGCTACATAATTTTGGAAAGGTCATCAAACATATTAACGGTCATGATCTTTCAGTTGTACCTCTTGTTGTCATATGACAGAAGGAAAGGATGCTTTGTAAGGAAGAGCATCCTGAGCAATATCAAATGCGCTTATGCTTATCTTGTGTTGCTTAATTTGATTTGATGATTTGCTTAATTTAGCTAGCTGTTGTGCTAAGGCCGTTATATATAGTATCATATTGCACACATTTTTCTGGAGCTATAGAATACTCCATCGATGACCGGAGTGATTCAGAGAGGTCAGTGTGTTGATGTAGATACCTAATCCAGTGAGCTCAGTTTGATGAGGTAGATGCACACTGGTCCAATGAGCTCGGTATGGTACTTGTGCTGATGTGGCACGCTGCATTTGAAAGACACTGCTGATGGCATGGCGTATTCATTTCAATTTCCACCATCAAACTTTGGTGCCTGCCTGCGATGGAACCCAAAACCCTCGAGAGCAAAGCAGAGTCAAGAACGCAGGAAGCAGGGCAGAGCCAGAAAGGGGAAATTGGGCTGCTGCTACGGCCCGTTTGCCATGTCACTGCTGAAAAAATCAATATAGGCAGCCTAGGTGGCAGTGGCCTTTAACATTGGCAACACAACAAGGTGAAGTGATTCTTGAGACCTTTCTTTCACGCTCGAGACAGGAATATAACCCACTTGTAGATATTGTTAGTTATATAGATATACTACTAGATGTGTTAAAAAAAGATATAATACTAGATGTGTGCACGTACGCTTGGTGATTCGAGTGCGTGGTGGCACATATTCGCGTTATCGTATCCTCCTACTTATTCATTCGCTCCTACTGTGGCGCGCCGACGGGGTGGGATGCGATGCGAGCCATAAGAATCCTCGTCGATACTCTATATGCATGTTCCTGGCCGGCCGAGTTGACCTTGATCCATTCAGATGAGAAATGCTCGCCGGGCCGAAAGTTGAACCATGTGGCCAACACAGACAGATTCGAGGACCTTTCTCCTGGTTTATGCTATAGATTTATTAAGACACAAGTGTGTAGTGGAGACAAGAACTAGGTTTTGAGACGATACCTGACTAGGAGATAAATCTTTATGTTCCATATATTTTCCCTAGATTATACTCCTATCAGATTAAGACAAGTTTTAATATTACTAAAGTTTTGCATCCCCATTAGGGTTTCTCTTTCCCTCTTCTGTTTATGGCGGCTAGGATGCTTATGCCCACCAAGCTTTATCGATGAGCCCGTAGATCCACTTTCCCTTCACCTGCGGCCTGCCGCTCAGTTTTACCTTTTGTTGTCATGCGATAGAAGGAATGGATGCTCTGCGTTCTGAGCAATATTAATTGAGCTTATGCTTATCTTGTCGTTGCTAAATTTGATGCTTTTCTTAATTTAGTTGGGTGTTATGCTAACCGTGAGAGATTCGAACTACTCAGTACATTGGAGTATATTGTGTCATATCGCACACGTTTTTGTTGGAGTTATAGAATATATGCATATAGCTGGAGGTAGATGCACTGCTTCAGAGAGCTAAGTGCGTTGAGGTAGAGCAGTGAGCTTACTATGTTGAGATAGATGTGCCAATCTAGTGAGCTCAGTATGTTGAAGTAGATGAGCACTGATGTGGCACACCGTATATATTTTACATATAGCACCTCTTGGCAAGAGCTATAGTTCCAAGGTATACAGCATATCATGCTCATGCATGGGAGCAAATTTCAAATCAAGACAAAAATTGATGGTGAGCTCAAGACCCTCCAAGTTCATTTTTCATTAACAAACTTTGGTGTCTGCTTAACTAAAGTCCCTCGATAGCAAAACAGAGTCAAAAAATGCAAGGCAGGCAGGGGCCGTGGCAGAGCTACAAGGGTGAAAAGGAGCTGGCACAAGAATGTGGGTCCTACTTTTACCATGTCATCCCTGAAAAATCAACGTATATAGGCAGTAGCCTATGCTTCCTCCATTCCGAAATACAATGTGTATTATTAGTTTTCTTAAAAGTCAAAAGTTGTGCATATTTGACCAAGTTTTAAGAAAAAAATCAATATCTACAATGTCTGTACATCAAATCCCCGCCAAAAATAGTATATCTACAACATCAAATTTGTATAGTTAGATCCATCATAAAAAGTATTTTTCATATTTTATTTATTTTGTATTGTATACTTTGAAATTTTATTCTGTAATTTTGGTTAAACATACGTATGTTTGATTTTCATAAAAATTGATGCATCTTATATTCTAGAACGAAGTTTTTCCCTTCGATCCGAATTTAACTGATGCAACCTCTATACAATGTAAATGGACAGTGTATAGATGCTGCATCAATTAAGTCAAATGAGTAGCATATTGTTAATTATACTAGATAGATGCTTGGTGATTTGAGTTGAGAGCTTGGGAGTGTCACTTTTGGGGGTACTAGGTAGGGGCCGGGTACTGCAAGTAGTAGCACATATTCGTGTTTACCCGCCAGCATAGCAGGCAAATGACTCTGTTTCTTGATGGTGCTTCTATATTACTAGCAGCTGAGGACAACTGTAATATCTTGTTCTTCTTTATGCAGAACAAAATCTAAGACTGGAGATTATTTCTCACATGTTGAGTATAGGCATGGCAGGTATGAATGATAACACATATAGCATTGTAAAGTCATCGCACACAGTAGTACCGTTTGGCTGTTATTGATTTTAACTTGTTTTCCAAATGCAGTGACATGCTTCCTGGGCAGATCCATGTATGGCCGCTGCTCGGAGAGAAATTTGACCTTTGTTGTGTTCAGTATCAATAAACCAATCCAACTCTTAGATTTGTAGTTTTGAGTGTAAACCCCGTGTATTTGTCGTTGTCAATGGCTCGATGATGTTACTTAACTATGTTGCCTTGTCGTTTTCAATGGCTCGATGATGTAACTTAACTATGCCATCGTGTAAAAATACTATTTGCTGTCATGATGCATTTCTAGAATATTTTTTATTTTTTATTGCCATATATCAATTATTGGCATACATTGTATAAATTTTGTTTTGATGAATGTAGAACACAACATAATCTTTATACTCATGTTACTATGCAATTCCAGAGTTTTCCATCCAAATAATATGTGGTATTGAAACCACACTGGGATTCCATGAGCCAATTCAATGAACAAGAACAACCAAACAAGTGAATTTGTATTCATGTCCAATACAGTTTCCTTGTTGAATTGGTATTCCAACCAATTCAATACGAAGCCCTTCAATACAGGCATCCAAACAGAGCGTAAGGAAATTGAGGTTTACATAAGTGTATTGTGAGATATCCACCCGAATTGCAAGCAGATCGACCGACGGATATCTAGCCAACAATTTAGCAATGGCAGACATGGTAGTGAAGCTGGCATCGCAGCGGGCGGTGGTGATCTTCGGGGCGAATTGGCTACAACTCGAAGTCTTTGCATGGAAGAGAATTTACATATTCTGCTCACTCTGTACTAATATATATCTATCTATATACCTAATCTTCTATTCCTAAATAGCTGCAACCCACTACCTATTTTTCCTCCTCATGCAACCATGCCACATCATCAAATCATGCATGTGGCCATAAGTATTATTTTTCCTCTTCATGTAACCATGCCACATCATGCAAGTCATGCATGTGGTCATAATTTACAATTTGTGCACTAATCTACTCATAGTTTCACTAGTTTTTGTGTGGGCATAATTGTTATATACATTGGACGCATAGAGCAACAATATGTAGATCATGTTACAAATTTTTGTCTAAAATAGCACCCCGTTTACTTCAATCCAATAGTTTCTATTTTGTCAAATGCTTCATATGATTTATTGTTTTTAAAATATAAACCGAGAGCAATCCTATATTTCTTTCTGCAATAGTTTTAGTTTTTGGCACCTATTACGCATTTGTTTATCATGTTTTTCGCATCAATGCGCGGGGCATCGTCTAGTAATAAAGGGGCTATTGCTTCTAAAGATACGTCACGAAATTGCCTCAAAAATTATAAAATACTACCCACTAATGCCACCTATAAGTGATAAAAAGTGTTTCACACAGGCGAATCCCCTGCCTGGGCCGGCCCATGCAGTAGGGACCTCCTATACTACGCTCTGCATGCTGGGAGAAGATGCAGCGCGCCTGTTTGGGCCGGCCCATGTCCGGGCAGCCTGCTTTTTAAATTTCTTTTTTTTTCATTTTCGTTTTTTACTTTAAATAATTTGGGACTTCAAATGTTCCAAACCAAATCAAAAAAATTCAATTTTCAACTAAAATATTTAATAAATCATAATTTTTTACATGGAATAAAAAATGTTCATGATTTTATAAAAATATTGCTTATTCAAGCAATGTATGAAAATTTGAAACAAATTTTTCATGAAATAAAAAATGTCATCATTTTAAAAAGTTCGTGTATTAAAAAATGTTAATGAAATTGAATAAAATTTAGCCAATTCTATTCATGAATAGAAAAATATCTTAAAATTTCAAAATGTGCTTGTGACTTACAAAATGGTTTATTCATTCAAAAAATGATAATGCATTTCAAAACATGTTTCTTAAATCAATAAAAATGTTTGTGACTTTCAAAAATTGTTCCACAAATTTCCAAAACAATGTTCGTCCATTCTCGTAATGTTGGCCGATTCAAGAAAATTGTTAAAAAAATGTTCACGATTTTCGAAAAAAATGTTTGCAATTAGTATAAAATGTTCTTGATTTTAGAATTGTTCGAAAATTTGTAAAAGTATTAATGAATTGAAAAATATTCATGATTTCAGAAAAAATGTTCATGATTTCACGAAATTGAGAGTGATAGTGAATCTCGGTGATGCAGCAAAATGGGACCATGGCCATTTGAGATTATGATTTGTTTTTCTTTCGTTGCAACGCACGGCCCGTTTGCTATAATAATAAAGGGACTATTATTTCTTACCATTCGTCATAAGATTGCCCCAAAAGTTGTCAACAATTAACCCCCATGTCACCTATAAGTGAGAAAAAACGGTTTGCAAGTTGCTCCACCAATATTTTAGTTTGTCACTAGCCGACCCACCATGTCACCTACTGGCTAGAGTTTCACGCCTCCACCTGGGATATCCATCTTTGATTCTAGCTTAGCCTATTTTTCTTTCTATTTTTATCAGGTATATTTAAAAAAATCATATCTTTCAAATCCTAACTCGAAATCTAACATATTATATATGACAATTTCTCAAGAAAATGTGTAGATTTCAAATATGTTGTTATCGTGCATGTTAATCATTTCTAAAATTAGGTTTAGAATGTAACCTTAATTAATACCTTCCTTATATGGGATATTTTGTAAATGCCTATTGTATATGTTCCTATACCATTTAAATTGAATACATGTGATAGTTTCATTAGTTTGAGACAAAAATAATGCTCTTATGCACAAGTTATCGTTGTGTACTAAAATGTACTTCTCTATTTTCATAATAATGCAATATTTGTTGGGCATCACTAAAGAGGAACGAGAACAAAAGTGTAAACATACAGCGACAACTAGGTAGATATTTTTATTGTCTAATAAATTAGAAACACCTTAAATACACTTCAAAAATCAACTCACCTTTATGTTTATTGCGCAACACCACTTATCATGTTGTTTGCCGTGCAACATCGTGAAAGATTTTGAGGGATTTGCTGATGTCGTCGGATGTGTGTATGACGGACGATTTTTTTTCTCCCGATGCAACACATGAGCATATTTGCTAGTCAAAACATATGTGTGGATACTATGCTTATTCTGGTCCATGATGCTACTTAATTATAAGCGCTTCTTTTATGAGCTTTTATCTTACCCAAATAATGTACTCCCTCCATCTGAAAATACTTGTTCGAGAACTGGTGAAAATACTTATTTGTTTCAGCCGGGCAAGATTTCATCTTGGTCCATTCACTTTCTGTTGATTGATCCCCTATGAACTAATCAAACATGGCCTAATGATGTGGTTTAAGTTTGATCAATCCACACCTCTTGGTTTGATTCAGATAAGACCAACTAGGCTACAATATTCAACACTAATGTCTACTACACAACCTTCTTCTTATAGACGTTGTTGGGCCTCCAAGTGCAGAGGTTTGTAGGACAGTAGCAAATTTCCCTCAAGTGAATGGTCTAAGATTTATCAATCCGTAGGTGGCATAGGATAAAAATGGTCTCTCTCAAGCAACCCTGCAATCAAATAACAAAGAGTCTCTTGTGTCCCCAACACACCCAATACAATGGTAAATTGTATAGGTGCACTAGTTCGGCGAAGAGATGGTGATACAAGTGCAATATGGATAATAGATAAAGGTATTTGTAATCTGAAAATATAAAAACAGTAAGGTAACTAATGATAAAAGTGAGCGTAAACGGTATTGCAATGCTAGGAAACAAGGCCTAGGGTTCATACTTTCACTAGTGCAAGTCCTCTCAACAATACTAACATAATTGGATCACATAACTATCCATCAACATGCAACAAAGACTCACTCCAAAGTCACTAATAGCGGAGAACGAACGAATAGATTATGGTCGGGTACGAAACCACCTCAAAGTTATTCTTTCCAATCAATCCGTTGGGCTATTCCTATAAGTGTCACAAACAGCCCTAGAGTTCGTACTAGAATAACACCTTAAGACACAAAATCAACCAAAACCCTAATGTCACCTAGATACTCCAATGTCACCTCAAGTATCCATGGGCATGATTATACGATATGCATCACACAATCTCAGATTCATCTATTCAACCAACACATAGGACCTCAAAGAGTGCCCCAAAGTTCCTATCGGAGAATCACGACGAAAACGTGTGCCAACCCCTATGCATAGGTTCATGGGCGGAACACGCAAGTTGGTCACCAAAACATACATCAAGTGAATCACGTGGTATCCCATTGTCACCACAGATACGCACGGCAAGACATACATCAAGTGTTCTCAAATCTTTAAAGACTCAATCCGATAAGATTACTTCAAAGGGAAAACTCAATTCATTGCAAGAAAGAAGAGGGGGAGGAGAAACATAAGATCCAACTATAATAGCAAAGCTCGCGATACATCAAGATCGTATCACCTCAAGAACACGAGAGAGAGAGAGAGAGAGATAAAACACATAGCTACTGGTACATACCCTCAGCCCCGAGGGAGAACTACTCCCTCCTCGTCATGGAGAGCACCAGGATGATGAAGATGGCCACCGGAGAAGGATTCCCCCCTTCGGCAGGGTGCCGGAACGGGTCTAGATTGGTTTTCGATGGCTACAGAGGCTTCTGGCGGCGGAACTCCCGATCTATTCTGCTCTCCGATGTTCTTAGGGTATATGGAGATATATAGGCGGAAGAAGTACGTCAGGGGCCACGAGGGGCCCACGAGGGTGGAGGGCGCGCCCAGGGAGGTGGGCGCGCCCCCCTGCCTCGTGGCCTCCTCGCAGATCCCCCGACGTGCACTCCAAGTCTTTTGGGCTTCTTTCCTTCCAAAAATGAGTTCCGTGAAGTTTCGGGTCAATTGGACTCCGTTTGATTTTCCTTTTCTTTGAAACCCTAAAGGAGGGTAAAAACAGAAACTGGCACTGGGCTCTGGGTTAATAGGTTAGTCCCAAAAATGATATAAAAGTGTATAATAAAGCCCATAAATATTCAAAACAGTAGATAATATAGCATGAAGCAATCAAAAATTATAGATACGTTGGAGACGTATCAGCATCCCCAAGCTTAATTCATGCTCGTCCTCGAGTAGGTAAATGATAAAAACAGAATTTTTGATGTGGAGTGCTACTTGGTATAATTTCAATGTAATTCTTCTTAATTGTGGCATGAATATTCAGATCCATAAGATTCAAGAAAAAGTTCATATTGACATAGAAATAATAATACTTCAAGCATACTAACAAAGCAATCATGTCTTCTCAAAATAACATGGACAAAGAAAGCTATCCCTACAAAATCATATAGTCTGGCTATGCTCCATCTTCACCACACAAAATATTTAAATCATGTACAACCCCGATGACAAGCCAAGCAATTGTTTCATACTTTTGGTGTTCTCAAACTTTTTCAATCCTCACGCAATACATGAGCGTGAGCCATGGACATAGCACTATAGGTGGAATAGAATGGTGGTTGTGGAGAAGACAAAAAGGAGAAGATAGTCTCACATCAACTAGGCGTATCAACGGGCTATGGAGATGCCCATCAATAGATATCAATGTGAGTGAGTAGGGATTGCCATGCAACGGATGCACTAGAGCTATACATGTATGAAAGCTCAAAAAGAAACTAAGTGGGTGTGCATCCAACTTGCTTGCTCACGAAGACCTAGGGCATTTTGAGGAAGCCCATCATTGGAATATACAACCCAAGTTCTATAATGAAAGATTCCCACTAGTATATGAAAGTGACAACATAGAAGACTCTCTACTATGAAGATCATGGTGCTACTTTGAAGCACAAGTGTGGTAAAAGGATAGTAACATTGTCCCTTCTCTCTTTTTCTCTCATTTTTTTATTTGGGACTTCTCTTTTTTATGGCCTATTTATTTATTTATTTATTTATTTTTATTTGGGCCTTTTCTATTTTTTATGGCCTCTTTTTTTATTTTTAGTCGTGAGTCTCATCCCGACTTGTGGGGGAATCATAGTCTCCATCATCCTTTCCTCACTGGGACAATGCTCTAATAATGATGATCATCACACTTCTATTTACTTACAACTCAAGAATTACAACTCGATTCTTAGAACAAAATATGACTCTATATGAATGCCTCCGGCGGTGTACCGGGATGTGCAATGATGCATGAGTGACATGTATGAAAGAATTATGAACGGTGGCTTTGCCACAAATACGATGTCAACTACATAATCATGCAAAGCAATATGACAATGATGAAGCGTGTCATAATAAACGGAGCGGTGGAAAGTTGCATGGCAATATATCTCGGAATGGCTATGGAAATGCCATAATAGGTAGGTATGGTGGCTGTTTTGAGGAAGATATATGGTGGGTTTATGGTACCGGTGAAAGTTGCGCGGTACTAGAGAGGAGGGTGAGAGTGCACATAATCCATGGACTGAACATTAGTCATAAAGAACTCATATACTTATTGCAAAGTACTACGCGCATGCTCCTAGGGGGATAGATTGGTAGGAAAAGACCATCGCTCGTCCCCGACCGCCACTCATAAGGAAGACAATCAATAAATAAATCATGCTCCGACTTCATCACATAACGGTTCACCATACGTGCATGCTACGGGAATCACAAACTTCAACACAAGTATTTCTCAACTTCATAACCACTCAACTAGCATGACTCTAATATCACCATCTCCATATCTCAAAACAATTATCAAGTATCAAACTTCTCATAGTATTCAGCACACTCATAAGAGAATTTTATTATTCTTGAATACCTAGCATATTTAGGATTTTAAGAAAATTACCATGCTATTTATGTTGGGGAACGTAGTAATTTTAAAAAAATTCCTACGCACACGCAAGATCATGGTGATGCATAGCAACGAGAGGGGAGAGTGTTGTCTACGTACCCTCGTAGACTGTTCGCGGAAGCGTTATATCAATGCGGTTGATGTAGTCGTACGTCTTCACGTCCGACCGATCCAAGTACCGAAAGCACGGCACCTCCGAGTTCTGCACACGTTCGGCTCGGTGACGTCCTCGCCTTCTCGATCCAGCAAGAGGGGCGAAGTAGTAGATGAGTTCCGGCAGCACGACGACGTGGTGACGGTGTTGGTGAAGAACAATCTCCGCAGGGCTTCGCCTAAGCACTACGAAAACTATGACGGAGGATAAACTAGAGGGGACGGGGTTGCCGGCACACGGCTTGGTGTTTCTTGATGTCTCTTTGGTGCTAGCCCTACCCCTCTATTTATATGTTGAGCCCTGGGGTCTAAACTTGGAGTAAAAGCCTCCTCAAAGTCGGTTTCACCCGAAAGGCAAGAGTCCTTCTCGGACTCCAGAGCTAGACGCCAGGGTTCCCGGCGTCTACCCCCTAGACGCCAGGGTTCCTAGCGTCTAGCCTCTGGTGTCCGCAAAACTTCCTTTTGCACTTTCCAAAAGCCTCGTGGGCTTTCCCCTTTGGCCCAGATAAAGTGTTCTCGTGCCCAAACATTTCGGGAAACATCCGGAACCCCTTCCGGTGAATTTCGAAACCCTTCCGAAGATCAAACACTACTATCACATATATCAAACTTTATCTCCGGACCATTCCAGAGTTCCTCGTCATGTCCGTGATCTCATCCCGGACTTCGAACAACATTCGGTCATCAACATACATAACTCATATAGTACTATATCGTCAACGAACGTTAAGCGTGCGGACCCTACGGGTTCAAGAACTATGTAGACATGACTGAGACACCTCTCTGGTCAATAACCAATAGCGGGACCTGGATGCCCATATTGGCTCCTACATATTCTACGAAGATCTTTATCGGTCAGACCGCATAACAACATGCGTTGTTCCCTTTGTCATCGGTATGTTACTTGCCCGAGATTCGATCATCGGTATCTCAATACCTAGTTCAATCTCATTACCGGCAAGTCTCTTTACTCGTTCCGTAATACATCATCCCGCAACTAACTAATTAGTTGCAATGCTTGCGAGGCTTATAGTGATGTGCATTACCGAGTGGGCCTGGAGATACCTCTCCGACAATCGGAGTGACAAATCCTAATCTCGAAATACGCCAACCCAACAAGTACCTTTGGAGACACCTGTAGAGCACCTTTATAATCACCCAGTTATGTTGTGACGTTTGGTGGCACACAAAGTGTTCCTCCGGTAAACGGGAGTTGCATAATCTCATAGCCATAGGAACATGTATAAGTCATGAAGAAAGCAATAGCAACAAACTAAACGATCAAGTGCTAAGCTGACGGAATGGGTCAAGTCAATCACATCATTCTCCTAATGATGTGATCTCGTTAATAAAATGACAACTCATGTATATGGTTAGGAAACTTAACCATCTTTGATCAACGAGCTAGTCAAGTAGAGGCATACTAGTGACACTCTGTTTGTCTATGTATTCACACATGTATTATGTTTCCGGTTAATACAATTCTAGCATGAATAATAAACATTTATCATGAAATAAGGAAATAAATAATAACTTTATTATTGCCTCTAGGGCATATTTCCTTCAGTCTCCCACTTGCACTAGAGTCAATAATCTAGATTACACAGTAATGATTCTAACACCCATGGAGCCTTGGTGCTGATCATGTTTTGCTCGTGGAAGAGGCTTAGTCAACGGGTCTGCAACATTCAGATCCGTATGTATCTTGCAAATTTCTATGTCTCCCACCTGGACTAAATCCCGGATGGAATTGAAGCGTCTTTTGATGTGCTTGGTTCTCTTGTGAAATCTGGGTTCCTTTGCCAAGGCAATTGCACCAGTATTGTCACAAAAGATTTTCATTGGACCCGATGCACTAGGTATGACACCTAGATCGGATATGAACTCCTTCATCCAGACTTCTTCATTTGCTGCTTCCGAAGCAGCTATGTACTCCGCTTCACACGTAGATCCCCCATGACGCTTTGTTTAGAACTGCACCAACTGACAGCTCCACCGTTTCATATAAACACGTATCCGGTTTGTGATTTAGAATCGTCCGGATCAGTGTCAAAGCTTGTGTCAACGTAACCATTTACTATGAGCTCTTTGTCACCTCCTTAAACGAGAAACATATCCTTAGTCCTTTTCAGGTATTTCAGGATGTTCTTGACCGCTGTCCAGTGATCCACTCCTGGATTACTTTGGTACCTCCCTGCTAGACTTATAGCAAGGCACACATCAGGTCTGGTACACAACATTGCATACATGATAGAGCCTATGGCTGAAGCATAGGGAACATCTTTCATCTTCTCTCTATCTTCTGCAGTGGTCGGGCATTGAGTCTTACTCAACTTCACACCTTGTAACACAGGCAAGAACCCTTTCTTTGCTTGATCCATTTTGAACCTTTTCAAAACTTTGTCAAGGTATGTGCTTTGTGAAAGTCCAATTAAGCATCTTGATCTATCTCTATAGATCTTAATGCCCAATATGTAAGCAGCTTCATCGAGGTCTTTCATAGAAAAACTTTTGTTCAAGTATCCCTTTATGCTATCCAGAAATTCTATATCATTTCCAATTAGTAGTATGTCATCCACATATAATATCAGAAATGTTACAGAGCTCCCACTCACTTTCTTGTAAATACAGGCTTCTCCAAAAGTCTGTACAAAACCAGATGCTTTGATCACACTATCAAAGCGTTTATTCCAACTCCGAGAGGCTTGCACCAGTCCATAAATGGATCGCTGGAGCTTGCACACTTTGTTAGCTCCCTTTGGATCGACAAAACCTTCCGGTTGCATCATATACAACTCTTCTTCCAGAAATCCATTCAAGAATGCAGTTTTGACATACATCTACCAAATTTCATAATCATGAAATGCGGCAATCGCTAACATGATTCGGACAGACTTCAGCATCGCTACGGGTGAGAAGGTCTCATCGTAGTCAATCCCTTGAACTTGTCGAAAACCTTTTGCAACAAGTCGAGCTTTGTAGACAGTAACATTATCGTCAGTGTCGGTCTTCTTCTTGAAGATCCATTTATTCTCAATTGCTTGCCGATCAACGAGCAAGTCAACCAAAATCCACACTTTGTTCTCATACATGGATCCCATCTCAGATTTCATGGCTTCTAGCCATTTTGCAGAATCTGGGCTCACCATCGCTTCTTCATAGTTCGTAGGTTCATCATGATCTAGTAGCATGACTTTCAGAACAGGATTACCGTACCACTCTGGTGCGGATCTTACTCTGGTTGATCTACGGGGTTCAGTAATAACTTGATCTAAAGTTCCATGATCATCATCATTAACTTCCTCACTAATTGGTGTAGGTGTCACAGAAACCGGTTTCTGTGATGAACTACTTTCCAATAAGGGAGCAGGTATAGTTACCTCATCAAGTTCTACTTTCCTCCCACTCACTTCTTTCGAGAGAAACTCCTTCTCTAGAAAGGATCCATTCTTGGCAACGAATGTCTTGCCTTCGGATCCGTGATAGAAGGTGTACCCAACAGTCTCCTTTGGGTATCCTATGAAGACACATTTCTCCGATTTGGATTCGAGCTTATCAGGTTGAAACTTTTTCACATAAGCATCACAGCCCCAAACTTTAAGAAACGACAACTTTGGTTTCTTGCCAAACCACAGTTCATAAGGCGTCGTCTCAATGAATTTCGATGGTGCCCTATTTAACGTGAATGCGGCCGTCTCTAAAGCATAACCCCAAAACGATAGCGGTAATTCAGTAAGAGACATCATAGATCGCACCATATCTAGTAAGGTATGATTACGACGTTCGGACACACCATTACGCTGTGGTGTTCCAGGTGGCGTGAGTTGTGAAACTATTCCGCTTTGTTTCAAATGTAGACCAAACTCGTAACTCAAATATTCTCCTCCACGATCAGATCGTAGAAATTTTATTTTCTTGTTACGATTACGACGTTCGGACACACCATTATGCAACCATGTGAAGACTCTCTAACATTTAATAATTTCAGATCTTGGTATTTTATTCAAACAGCAAGCAAAACTAAATAAAATAACATGACGCTCCAAGCAAAACACATATCATGTGGCGAATAAAAATATAGCTCCAAGTAAAGTTACCGATGAACGAAGACGAAAGAGGGGATGCCTTCCGGGGCATCCCCAAGCTTAGGCTCTTGGTTGTCCTTGAATATTACCTTGGGGTGCCTTGGGCATCTCCAAGCTTAGGCTCTTGCCACTCCTTATTCCATAGTCCATCGAATCTTTACCCGAAACTTGAAAACTTCACAACACAAAACTTAACAAAAAACTCATAAGCTCCATTAGTATAAGAAAATAAATCACCACTTAGATACTGTTGTGAACTCATTCTAAATTCATATTGGTGTAATATCTACTTTATTCCAACTTATCTATGGTTCATATCATCCGATACTACTCATAGATTCATCAAAATAAGCAAACAACACATCGAAAACAGAATCTGTCAAAAACAGAACAGTCTGTAGTAATCTGGATCAAACGTATACTTCTGGAACTCATAAAATTCTCAAATAAATTTCTGGACCTGAGGAATGTATCTATTAATCATCTGAAAAAATAATTAACTAAATAGCACTTTTCAAATAAAAATGGCAGCAATTCTCGTGAGTGCTAAAGTTTCTGTTTTTTACAGCATGATCAACAAGACTTTCCCCGAGTCTTCCCAAAGGTTCTACTTGGCACAAACACTAATTAAAACAATAACATCACATCTAAACAGAGGCTAGATGAATTATTTATTACTAAACAGGAACAAAAAACAAGGAACTAAAATAAAATTGGGTTGCCTCCCAACAAGCGCTATCGTTTAACGCCCCTAGCTAGGCATGATGATTTCAATGATGCTCACATAAAAGATAAGAATTGAAACATAAAGAGAGCATCATGAAGAATATGACTAACACATTTAAGCCTAGCCCGCTTCCTATGCATAGGGATTTTGTGAGAAAACAACTTGGGAACAATAATCAACTAGCATAGGAGGGAAAAACAAGCATAACTTCAAAACTTTAAGCACATAGAGAGGAAACTTGATATTATTGCAATTCCTACAAGCATATGTTCCTCCCTCATAATAATTTCCAGTAGCATCATGAATGAATTCAACAATATAACCAACACCTAAAGCATTCTTTTCATGATCTACAAGCATAAAATTTTATTACTCTCCACATAAGCAAAATTCTTCTCATTCGGGATAGTGGGAGTATCATAAGAGACTTGGATACTATAAATTGTTTCCACATTAAAAGAGTAATGTTCAGAAAAGGGGTAACCATAATCATGACAAGTTTTATAAATATAATCCTCACTACTTTTTATAGCATATGTATCATCACAATAATTATCATAAGTAGGAGGCATGTTATTATAATTATAAATTTGCATATCAAAACTTGGGATACTAAAAATATCATCTTCATTAAGCGTAGCATCCCCAAGCTTGGGACAAACATTAATTGCAGCAAATATATTCTCAAAAACATCATTTTCATCAAACATAGCATCCCCAAGCTTGGGCCTTTTCATATCATAATCATAATCACTCTCATAATTAATAGTATGGATAGCACCAATAGTATAGCAATTATCATATTCGTCCAAGCAAGTGCCAAAAAGATTTTCAAGATCATAAGAAGTATCATTATCTTCCACAATTATATTTTCATGAGGCACAATAGTAATAGGAGCAGCATTATTTGGGAGAGATATCTTTTTACCTCTCTTCCTTTTTCTTTTCTTCTTCTTCACCACATCATGTGTGGGTTCAATCCTCTTTTTGGAGCTCCTTATTAATGAGATTGGTTGAATATGAGGCTCCTCCTCGTTACCTGATTCATCATAAGAAATAATAGGAGGATATTGGGAAGTCTCTTCCCTTTCATTAGTATTCTCTTCATCTTCTATTTGTTTTCTTTTCTTTATGTAATTGGCAATATAAGGATTTTCAATGCAATTCACCGCACAATACATATAAATTTCCTCTAGGTCAAAATGAAGAACTCTATTAAGGGCAAATTTTGGAATATCCTTAGTTATACGTTTCATTTCTTCGTAGCCCATAAGCAAACTAAGTTCATTATAATGTGCAAGGGAAATCAAGTCATCACAATTTTTGGACACGATTAGATCATGAAACAATTTGCATCGGATAATTAAATGACCACGTTCATTACAAAGCTCACAAGTATGGCCAAGAAAATTTAAATTTTCAGCACAATCATCTAGCTCTTCTTGCAACAATTTAGTTTCTAAGTACTTATGCTTCTTGCAATATCTATCTGCTCTATTTGGTGTGTACTTACAAACCCAATGCACTCCACAAAAATTGACATGTTTATAGGAGACATTTTCATCATAACTAGTGCAATCATCATTAGCGTCATGGATATTCAAAGAATTCGTACTAACAACATTTCAATCATGCTCATCATTCAAATATTTAGTTCCAAACATTCTAATGCATTCTTCTTCTAGCACTTGAGAACAATTTTCCCTCCCATCATACTCACGAAAGATATTAAAAAGATGAAGCGTATGAGGCAAACTTAATTCCATTTTTTTCTTTGTAATTTTCTTTTATAAACAAAACTAGTGCTAAAACAAGAAACAAAAAGATTCGACTGCAAGATCTAAAGATATACCTTCAAGCGCTAACCTCCCCGGCAACGACGCCAGAAAAGAGCTTGATGTCTACTACACAACCTTCTTCTTGTAGACGTTGTTGGGCCTCCAAGTGCAGAGGTTTGTAGGACAGTAGCAAATTTCCCTCAAGTGGATGACCTAAGGTTTATCAATCCGTAGGAGGCGTAGGATGAAGATGGTCTCTCTCAAGCAACCCTGCAACCAAATAACAAAGAGTCTCTTGTGTCCCCAACACACCCAATACAATGGTAAATTGTATAGGTGCACTAGTTCGGCGAAGAGATGGTGATACAAGTGTAATATGGATAGTAGATAAAGGTATTTGTAATCTGAAAATATAAAAACAGCAAGGTAACGAATGATAAAAGTGAACGTAAACGATATTGCAATGATAGGAAATAAGGACTAGGGTTCATACTTTCACTAGTGCAAGTTCCCTCAACAATACTAACATAATTGGATCACATAACTATCCCTCAACATGCAACAAAGAGTCACTCCAAAGTCACTAATAGCGGAGAACTACGAAACCATTTATGGTAGGGTACGAAACCACCTCAAAGTTATTCTTTCCAATCAATCCGTTGGGCTATTCCTATAAGTGTCACAAACAACGCTAGAGTTCGTAGTAAAATAACACCTTAAGAAACAAATCAACCAAAACCCTAATGTCACCTAGATACTCCAATGTCACCTCAAGTATCCGTGGGTATGATTATACGATATGCATCACACAATCTCAGATTCATCTATTCAACCAACACAAAGGACCTCAAAGAGTGCCCAAAGTTTCTACCGGAGAATCACGATGAACGTGTGCCAACCTTGAAGGAAATATGCCCTAGAGGCAATAATAAAGTTATTATTTATTTCCTTATAATCATGATAAAGGTTTATTATTCATGCTAGATTTGTATTAACCGGAAACATAATACATGTGTGAATACATAGACAGACAAAGTGTCACTAGTATGCCTCTACTTGACTAGCTCGTTAATCAAAGATGGTTATGTTTCCTAACCATGAACAATGATTTGTTGTTTGATTAACGGGATCACATCATTAAGAGAATGATCTGATTGACATGACCCATTCCATTATCTTAGCACCCGATCGTTTAGTATGTTGCTATTGCTTTCTTCATGACTTATACATGTTCCTATAACTATGAGATTATGCAACTCCCATTTACCGGAGGAACACTTTGGGTACTACCAAACGTCACAACGTAACTGGGTGATTATAAAGGAGTACTACAGGTGTCTCCAAAGGTACATGTTGGGTTGGCGTATTTCGAGATTAGGTTTTGTCACTCCGATTGTCGAAGAGGTATCTCTGGGCCCTCTCGGTAATGCACATCACATAAGCCTTGCAAGCATTGCAACTAATGAGTTAGTTGCGGGATGATGTATTACAGAACGAGTAAAGAGAGTTGCCGGTAACGAGATTGAACTAGGTATTGGATACCGACGATCGAATCTCGGGCAAGTAACATACCGATGACAAAGGGAACAACGTATGTTGTTATGCGGTCTGACCGATAAAGATCTTCGTAGAATATGTAGGAGCCAATATGGGCATCCAGGTCCCGCTATTGGTTATTGACCGGAGACGTGTCTCGGTCATGTCTACATTGTTCTCGAACCCGTAGGGTCCGCACGCTTAAGGTTACGATGACAGTTATATTATGAGTTTATGCATTTTGATATACCTAAGGTTGTTCGGAGTCCCGGATGTGATCACGGACATGACGAGGAGTCTCGAAATGGTCAAGACATAAATATTGATATATTGGAAGCCTATGTTTGGATATCGGAAGTGTTCCGGGTGAAATCGGGATTTTACCGGAGTACCGGGAGGTTACCGGAACCCCCCGGGAGCTATATGTGCCTTAGTGGGCTTTAGTGGAAAGGAGAAAGGAGCAGCCAAGGTGGCCGCGCGCCTCCCCCCTTCCCTAGTCCTATTAGGACTAGGAGAGGTGGCCGGCCCCCCTCTCTCTCTTTCCCCCTCAAGGAGTCCTATTCCAACTAGGATTGGGGGGGGGATCCTACTCCCAGAGGGAGTAGGACTCTCCTGGCGCGCCACCCTTGGCCGGCCAGCCTTCCCCCCTCTAGTCCTTTATATACGGAGGCAGGGGCACCCCAGAAACACACAAGTTGATCCACGTGATCTATTCCTTAGCCGTGTGCGGTGCCCCCAGCCACCATAGTCCTCGATAATACTGTAGCAGAGTTTAGGCGAAGCCCTGCTGCTGTAGTACATCAAGATCGTCACCACGCTGTCGTGCTGACAGAACTCTTCCCCGACACTTTGCTCGATCGGAGTCCGGGGATCGTCATCGAGCTGAACGTGTGCTCGAACTCGGAGGTGCCATAGTTTCGGTGCTTGATCGGTTGGATCGTGAAGACGTACGACTACTTCCTCTACGTTGTGTCAACGCTTCCGCAGTCAGTCTGCGTGGGTAAGTAGACAACACTCTCCCCTCTCGTTGCTATGCATCACATGATCTTGCGTGTGCGTAGGAATTTTTTTGAAATTACTACGAAACCCAACAGTGGCATCCGAGCCTAGGTTATTTATGTTGATGTTATATGCACGAGTAGAACACAAGTGAGTTGTGGGCGATATAAGTCATACTGCCTACCAGCATGTCATACTTTGGTTCGGCGGCATTGTTGGATGAGACGACCCGGACCAACATTACGCGTACGCTTACGCGAGACCGGTTCCCCCGACGTGCTTTGCACATAGGTGGCTTGCGGGCGACTGTCTCTCCAACTTTAGTTGAACCAAGTATGGCTACGCCCGGTCCTTGCGAAGGTTAAAATGTAGTCTATTTGACAAACTATCGTTGTGGTTTTGATGCATAGGTGAGATTGGTTCTTGCTTAAGCCCGTAGCAGCCACGTAAAACTTGCAACAACAAAGTAGAGGACGTCTAACTTGTTTTTGCAGGGCATGTTGTGATATGATATGGTCAAGACATGATGCTAAATTTTATTGTATGAGATGATCATGTTTTGTAACCGAGTTATCGGCAACTGGCAGGAGCCTTATGGTTGTCGTTTTATTGTATGCAATGCAATCGCGATGTAATGCTTTACTTTTATCACTAAGCGGTAGCGATAGTCGTAGAAGCACAAGCTTGGCGAGACGACAACGATGCTACCATGGAGATCAAGGTGTCACGCCGGTGACGATGGTGATCATGACGGTGCTTTGGAGATGGAGAGCACAAGATGATGATGGCCATATCATATCACTTATATTGATTGCATGTGATGTTTAACCTTTTATGCATCTTATCTTGCTTTGATTGACGGTAGCATTATAAGATGATCTCTCACTAAATTATCAAGAAGTGTTCTCCCTGAGTATGCACCGTTGCGAAAGTTCTTCGTGCTGAGACACCACGTGATGATCGGGTGTGATAGGTTCTACGTTCAAATACAACGGGTGCAAAACAGTTGCACACGCGGAATACTCAGGTTAGACTTGACGAGCCAAGCATATACAGATATGGCCTCGGAACACGGAGACCGAAAGGTCGAGCGTGAATCATATAGTAGATATGATCAACATAATGATGTTCACCATTGAAAACTACTCCATCTCACGTGATGATCGGTTATGGTTTAGTTGATTTGGATCACGTAATCACTTAGAGGATTAGAGGGATGTCTATCTAAGTGGGAGTTCTTTAATTAATTTGATTAACTGAACTTAAAATTATCATGAAACTTAGTACCTGATTAGTATCTTGCTTGTTTATGTTTGATTGTAGATAGATGGCTCGTGCTGTTGTTCCGTTGAATTTTAATACGTTCCTTGAGAAAGCAAAGTTGAAAGATGATGGTAGCAATTACACGGACTGGGTCCGTAACTTGAGGATTATCCTCATTGCTGCACAGAAGAATTACGTCCTGGAAGCACCGCTGGGTGCCAGGCCTGCTGCAGGAGCAACGCCGGATGTTATGAACGTCTGGCAGAGCAAAGCTGATGACTACTCGATAGTTCAGTGTGCCATGCTTTACGGCTTAGAATCGGGACTTCAACGACGTTTTGAACGTCATGGAGCATATGAGATGTTCCAGGAGTTGAAGTTAATATTTCAAGCAAATGCCCGGATTGAGAGATATGAAGTCTCCAATAAGTTCTATAGCTGCAAGATGGAGGAGAACAGTTCTGTCAGTGAGCATATACTCAAAATTTCTGGGTATAATAATCACTTGATTCAGTTGGGAGTTAATCTTCCAGATGATTGCGTCATCGACAGAATTCTTCAATCACTGCCACCAAGCTACAAGAGCTTCATGATGAACTATAATATGCAAGGGATGAACAAGACTATTCCCGAGCTCTTTGCAATGCTGAAAGCTGCGGAGGTAGAAATCAAGAAGGAGCATCAAGTGTTGATGGTCAACAAGACCACTAGTTTCAAGAAAAAGGGCGAAGGGAAAAATAAGGGGAACTTCAAAAAGAACGGCAAGCAAGTTGCTACTCAAGAGAAGAAACCCAAACCTGGACCTAAGCCTGAAACTGAGTGCTTCTATTGCAAGCAGACTGGTCACTGGAAGCGGAACTGCCCCAAGTATTTGGCGGATAAGAAGGATGGCAAGGTGAACAAAGGTATATGTGATATACATGTTATTTATGTGTACCTTACTAATGCTTGCAGTAGCACCTGGGTATTTAATACTGGTTCTGTTGCTAATATTTGCAACTCGAAACAGGGACTACGGATCAAGCGAAGATTGGTTAAGGACGAGGTGACGATGCGCGTGGGAAACGGTTCCAAAGTCGATGTGATCGCAGTCGGCACGCTACCTCTACATCTACCTTCGGGATTAGTATTAGACCTAAATAATTGTTATTTGGTGCCAGCGTTGAGCATGAACATTATATCTGGATCTTGTTTAATGCGAGACGGTTATTCATTTAAATCAGAGAATAATGGTTGTTCTATTTATATGAGTAATATCTTTTATGGTCATGCACCCTTGAAGAGTGGTTTATTCTTGTTGAATCTCGATAGTAGTAACACACATATTCATAATGTTGAAGCCAAAAGATGCAGAGTTGATAATGAGAGTGCAACTTATTTGTGGCACTGCCGTTTAGGTCATATCGGTGTAAAGCGCATGAAGAAACTCCATTCTGATGGACTTTTGGAACCACTTGATTATGAATCACTTGGTACTTGCGAACCGTGCCTCATGGGCAAGATGACCAAAACGCCGTTCTCCGGTACTATGGGGAGAGCAACAGATTTGTTGGAAATCATACATACAGATGTATGTGGTCCGATGAATATTGAGGCTCGTGGCGGATATCGTTATTTTCTCACCTTCACAGATGACTTAAGCAGATATGGATATATCTACTTAATGAAACACAAGTCTGAAACATTTGAAAAGTTCAAAGAATTTCAGAGTGAAGTTGAAAATCATCGTAACAAGAAAATAAAGTTTCTACGATCTGGTCGTGGAAGAGAATATTTGAGTTACGAGTTTGGTGTACATTTGAAAAATTGTGGAATAGTTTCGCAACTCACGCCACCCGGAACACCACAGCGTAATGGTGTGTCCGAACGTCGTAACCGTACTTTACTAGATATGGTGTGATCTATGATGTCTCTTACTAATTTACCGCTATCGTTTTGGGGATACGCTCTAGAGACGGCCGCATTCACGTTAAATAGGGCACCATCAAAATCCGTTGAGACGACGCCTTATGAACTATGGTTTGGCAAGAAACCAAAGTTGTCGTTTCTGAAAGTTTGGGGCTGCGATGCTTATGTGAAAAATCTTCAACCTGATAAGCTCGAACCCAAATCGGAGAAATGTGTCTTCATAGGATATCCAAAGGAAACTATTGGATACACCTTCTATCACAGATCCAAAGGCAAGACTTTTGTTGCTAAATTCTGAAACTTTCTAGAGAAGGAGTTTCTCTCGAAAGAAGTGAGTGGGAGGAAAGTAGAACTTGACGAGGTAACTGTACCTGCTCCCTTACTGGAAAGTAGTACATCACAGAAAACTGTTTCAGTGACACCTACACCAGTTAGTGAGGAAGCTAATGATAATGATCATGAAACTTCAGATCAAGATACTACCGAACCTCGTAGATCAACCAAAGTGAGATCCGCACCAGAGTGGTACGGTAATCCTGTTCTGGAAATCATGCTACTAGATCATGATGAACCTACGAACTATGAAGAAGCGATGGTGAGCCCAGATTCCGCAAAATGGCTTGAAGCCATGAAATCTGAGATGGGATCCATGTATGAGAACAAAGTATTGACTTTGGTTGACTTGCCCGATGATCGGCAAGCGATTGAGAATAAATGGATCTTCAATAAAAAGACTGACGCTGACGGTAATGTTACTGTCTACAAAGCTCGACTTGTCGCAAAAGGTTTTCGACAAGTTCAAGGGGTTGACTACGATGAGACCTTCTCACCCGTAGCGATGCTTAAGTCTGTCCGAATCATGTTAACAATTGCCGCATTTTATGATTATGAAATTTGGCAAATGGATGTCAAAACTGCATTCCTGAATGGATTTCTGGAAGAAGGGTTGTATATGATGCAACCAGAAGGTTTTGTCGATCCAAAGGGAGCTAACAAAGTGTGCAAGCTCCAGCGATCCATTTATGGACTGGTGCAAGCCTCTCGGAGTTGGAATAAACGCTTTGATAATGTGAACAAAGCATTTGGTTTTATACAGACTTTCGGAGAAGCCTGTATTTACAAGAAAGTGAGTGGGAGCTCTATAGCATTTCTGATATTATATGTGGATGACATATTACTAATTGGAAATGATATAGAATTTCTGGATGGCATAAACGGATACTTGAATAAGAGTTTTTCAATGAAAGACCTCGGTGAAGCTGCTTACATATTAGGCATAAAGATCTATAGAGATAGATCAAGACGCTTAATTGGACTTTCACAAACAACATACCTTGACAAGATTTTGAAGAAGTTCAAAATGGATCAAGCAAAGAAAGGATTCTTGCCTGTGTTACAAGGTGTGAAGTTGAGTAAGACTCAATGCCCGACCACTGCAGAAGATAGAGAGAATATGAAAGATGTTCCCTATGCATCAGCCATAGGATCTATCATGTATGCAATGCTGTGTACCAAACCCGATGTGTGCCTGCTATAAGTCTAGCGGGGAGGTACCAAAGTAATCCAGGAGTGGATCACTGGACAGCGGTCAAGAACATCCTGAAATACCTGAAAAGGACTAAGGATATGTTTCTCATATATGGAGGTGACAAAGAGCTCATCGTAAAAGGTTACGTTGATGCAAGCTTTGACACTGATCCGGACGATTCTAAATCGCAAACCGGATATGTGTTTACATTAAACGGTGGAGCTGTCAGTTGGTGCAGTTCTAAACAAAGCGTCGTGGCGGGATCTACATGTGAAGCGGAGTACATAGCTGCTTCGGAAGCAGCGAACGAAGGAGTCTGGACGAAGGAGTTCATATCCGATCTAGGTGTCATACCTAGTGCATCGGGTCCAATGAAAATCTTTTGTGACAATACTGGTGCAATTGCCTTGGCAAAGGAATCCAGATTTCACAAGAGAACCAAGCACATCAAGAGACGCTTCAATTCCATCCGGGATCTAGTCCAGGTGGGAGACATAGAGATTTGCAAGATACATACGGATCTGAATGTTGCAGACCCGTTGACTAAGCCTCTTCCACGAGCAAAACATGATCAGCACCAAGGCTCCATGGGTGTTAGAATCATTACGGTGTAATCTAGATTATTGACTTTAGTGCAAGTGGGAGACGGAAGGAAATATGCCCTAGAGGCAATAATAAAGTTATTATTTATTTCCTTATAATCGTGATAAAGGTTTATTATTCATGCTAGAATTGTATTAATCGGAAACATAATACATGTGTGAATACATAGACAAACAAAGTGTCACTAGTATGCCTCTACTTGACTAGCTCGTTAATCAAAGATGGTTATGTTTCCTAACCATGAACAATGAGTTGTTATTTGATTAACGGGATCACATCATTAAGAGAATGATCTGATTGACATGACCCATTCCATTAGCTTAGCACCCGATCGTTTAGTATGTTGCTATTGCTTTCTTCATGACTTATACATGTTCCTATAACTATGAGATTATGCAACTCCCGTTTATCGGAGGAACACTTTGGGTACTACCAAACGTCACAACGTAACTGGGTGATTATAAAGGAGTACTACAGGTGTCTCCAAAGGTACATGTTGGGTTGGCGTATTTCGAGATTAGGTTTTGTCACTCCGATTGTCAAAGAGGTATCTCTGGGCCCTCTCGGTAATGCACATCACATAAGCCTTGCAAGCATTGCAACTAATGAGTTAGTTGCAGGATGATGTATTACAGAACGAGTAAAGAGACTTGCCGGTAACGAGATTTAACTAGGTATTGGATACCGACGATCGAATCTCGGGCAAGTAACATACCGATGACAAAGGGAACAACGTATGTTGTTATGCGGTCTGACCGATAAAGATCTTCGTAGAATATGTAGGAGCCAATATGGGCATCCAGGTCCCGCTATTGGTTATTGACCAGAGACGTGTCTCGGTCATGTCTACATTGTTCTCGAACCCGTAGGGTCCGCACGCTTAAGGTTACGATGACAGTTATATTATGAGTTTATGCATTTTGATATACCGAAGGTTGTTCGGAGTCCCGGATGTGATCACGGACATGACGAGGAGTCTCGAAATGGTCGAGACATAAAGAGTGATATATTGGAAGCCTATGTTTGGATATCGGAAGTGTTCCGGGTGAAATCGGGATTTTACCAGAGTACCGGGAGGTTACCGGAACCCCCCGGGAGCTATATGGGCCTTAGTGGGCTTTAGTGGAAAGGAGAAAGGAGCAGCCCAAGGTGGCCGCGTGCCTCCCCCCTCCCCTAGTCCTATTAGGACTAGGAGAGGTGGCCGGCCCCCCTCTCTCTCTTTCCCCCCTCAAGGAGTCCTATTCCAACTAGGATTGGGGGGGGGGGAATCCTACTCCCACAGGGAGTAGGACTCTCCTGGCGCGCCACCCTTGGCCGGCCAGCCTTCCCCCCTCTAGTCCTTTATATACGGAGGCAGGGGCACCCCAGAAACACACAAGTTGATCCACGTGATCTATTCCTTAGCCGTGTGCGGTGCCCCCAGCCACCATAGTCCTCGATAATACTGTAGCGGAGTTTAGGCGAAGCCCTGCTGCTGTAGTACATCAAGATCGTCACCACGCCGTCGTGCTGACGGAACTCTTCCCCACACTTTGCTGGATCGGAGTCCGGGGATCGTCATCGAGCTGAACGTGTGCTCGAACTCGGAGGTGCCGTAGATTCGGTGCTTGATCGGTTGAATCGTGAAGACGTACGACTACTTCCTCTACGTTGTGTCAGCGCTTCCGCAGTCGGTCTGCGTGGGTACGTAGACAAAACTCTCCCCTCTCGTTGCTATGCATCACATGATCTTGCGTGTGCGTAGGAATTTTTTTGAAATTACTACGAAACCCAACACAAGGCCCCAGTGCCTGAAGCTGCAGAAGAAGAAGAAGAAGAGAATGTTCTTAGAAAGCTCAAGCCCAAGATCCCAGACCACAACGATGCTCATCCTGTGGCTGAGGATATGAAACTCAGGAGAGATTTAGGGCTCCGGAAGTGGAGAGAAGCAGACCCGTATGCTTCAAGGAGAAGTACTGAAGTTGACTACAGGTTTCACACCAAGGAGCAGCAAGACTTTTATGAGACAGTGCTGCTAGACAAGAAGCCAATTGTCTGTGATATGAGATGGGTTGATTGGCAATACATAAAGGACAACGAAGACTACTACCCTGGAGTGCAGGACAGCTTCAAGGCATGTGGAGTAGAGGACTTTGTTGGGCAGAAGCTCACAAAGTGGAACGAGGAACTCATCATGCAGTTCTACTCCACATCCCATTTCTATCCAGATGGCAGGATTGTATGGATGTCAGAGGGTACGAGGTACCAGTCTATAGTTGCTGAATGGGCTCAGCTGATTAATGCCCCAGAAGAGCATGATGATGACTTGGACATTTATGCCAAGAAGAAGATGGACCATAACTCAATGTCAAACATGTACAAGGAGATTCCAAATGAAGCACTTGATACGTTCAAGTTTGGCTCAGTACACTATCTTCTGTCAGGGCTGCCAACCATCAACTGGATTCTTAGGCACACCCTATTGCCCAAGTCTGGAGATCACAAGATGATCAGGGGCCACGCGATCAACTTGCTTCATATATTTGACGTGCCACAGAAATTCAAAGTCATGAGCCTTATGATTGAAACAATCAAGAGGACAGCAGCAGACCAGAAGAGGAGCTGTGGATATGCCCCACAGATTCAGGAGCTCATCAACTCTAAGATGGGCACGGGCATATACTTATTGGACAAGGAACACCTACCCTTCCGTCCAGACTTTGAAGATAATCAAGTGGTCATGACTGAGAATGAGCCATCATCTGCCCAAGCACAAGCCAAGAAGGAGAAGGCGAGGAAGGAGAAAGCTGCCAAGATACCTACTCAAGAGGAGGCATCTGAATATTTCCTGAAAACCAAACAAGAGCAGCTTGGTTACTTGATTGCATCCACCCTGCGGATTGAGCAAGGACTAGCCACCCTAACTCAGAACCAGGCAAGCTTAGAGAGGATCATGGAACAAAAGTTCTATGACTTGGATGTCCAAGTGACAGAGATTCAGACTGCAGTGGAGCAGCTCCAGGATGACATGCAGGAGAGGAGAGGCAAGACTACAACTGATGCCTTTGCCAGAGTGCCACGAGGTCCGAGGTCGTCTGCAGTGCCAGTTGCTGACCCCAGAGCCACCACATCTGCACCAGCTACAGCCTCAGTTCCACCAGCTCCAACGTCCACTTCAGCCTCTACTCCGACCACGTCTACAGAAGGCTTCGTCCTTGGAGTGCTCTGGACTCCACCACCACCTGAAGATCAAGCCTGAGTGTCGACTTAGCACTATGCATTTTCTAGGAACTTTTTGGTAACTTGTTGCCAAGGGGGAGAAAATGTATAGATCATAGGCTTCGAGAGAGAGTGTTGCTTTTATTCTCTCTTGTTTTATTTGGTGGTTTTTTGAACTTTGTGTGTTTGATCATAAGCTACACTTAATGTTTGCTTAATATTATCATCTTATCTATCTTATGTGATCATTCACTATTCTTGGTGATGAGTGCATGTATTTCATTCTTATCATTTTAAGCGCTCCACCAAGATGTATGTGACATGGAAGAGTAACCCATGACTCTAACTCTTTGTGCATTTGCAGTCCAAAGCAAATTTTAAATATGCACAAATTTAGGGGGAGCTCTTACTTGTCACATACTTCTCAAAGCGATGATATATTTCTTGCTTATGTACATACTATTTGCAAGAAGGACTCATGAGCATGAAGGTATTTTCCTTGATAATCTTTTACTCTAATGCATATGGCCAAGATACATGTAACACTTTGCCTACTCTGTCATGATTGTGCTCTCACATGCTTCTATATTTTATATTCATATGATTGCATTCATGTAAGGGGAGCCTATGCTTGTTGCATGTCCTTCCAAAGCTTTACTTTCTGTTCTTTATATCCTTATCTAAAGCATTGATGTATGTTGCCATCAATTACCAAAAAGGGGGAGATTGAAAGCACAAGTGCTCCCTAGGTAGTTTTGGTAATTGATGACAACATATCTCTTGTTGGACTAATGTTTCTATCTAGTATGTTTCAGATAAGTTCAACAATGGAGTGGCATGGACTAAAGGTTGTGGGAACTCCTTCAAGATGCTAAGGACAAAGGATTGGCTAAAGCTTAAAGCTCAAGACTCTTCATTTTACATTTTAGTGATCCAAGATCACATTGAGTCCATAGGAAAAGCCAATACTATCAAGGAGGGATGAGGTGTTGCTTAATGAGCCTCTTGCTTCATGTGCTTAATGATATGCTCCAAAATCCTCAGCTACTTTCCCACTTCCACAAATGACCTAAACCCTAAGCCAAACTCGGTCATACCGATTCTTTCTATCCGCGCCACCGAGTTTCACTTGTCATAAGCCACTGCCAAACCCTAGCAATTCGGTTCTACCGATAGGGATCTCGGTCTCACCGAGATGGGATTGCAAACTCTCTGTTTCCCTTTCGTAACTTTTCGGTCTCACCGAAAGAGCGAATCGGTCCCACCGAGATTGCAATGTAAACTCTCTGTTTCCCTTTTGTAACTTTTCGGTCTCACCGAAAGAGCAAATCGGTCCCACCGAGTTTACCTGACCAACTCTCTGGTTAGCTTATTACCAAACTCGGTCTCACCGAGTTTGTGTAATCGGTCTCACCGAGATTACGTTATGCCCAAACCCTAACCATATCGGTCCTACCGAGTTGCATGTCAGTCCCACCGAAAATCTCTAACGGTCACTAGGTTTACCTTTTCGGTCCGACCGAGTTTGTTGATTCGGTCCCACCGAGATTGGAAAACTGTGTGTAACGGTTGGATTTTGTGTGGAGGCTATATATACCCCTCCACCTCCTCTTCATTCGTGGAGAGAGCCATCAGAACACATACACAATTCCAACTCATATGTTCTGAGAGAGAACCACCTACTCATGTGTTGAGACCAAGATATTCCATTCCTACCATATGAATCTTGATCTCTAGCCCTTCCCCAAGTTGCTTTCCACTCAAATCTTCTTTCCACAAAATCCAAATCCTATGAGAGAGAGTTGAGTGTTGGGGAGACTATCATTTGAAGCACAAGAGCAAGGAGTTCATCATCAACACACCATTTGTTACTTCTTGGAGAGTGGTGTCTCCTAGATTGGCTAGGTGTCACTTGGGAGCCTCCGACAAGATTGTGGAGTTGAACCAAGGAGTTTGTAAGGGCAAGGAGATCGCCTACTTCGTGAAGATCTACCGCTAGTGAGGCAAGTCCTTCGTGGGCGATGGCCATGGTGGGATAGACAAGGTTGCTACTTCGTGGACCCTTCGTGGGTGGAGCCCTCCGTGGACTCGCGCGACCGTTACCCTTCGTGGGTTGAAGTCTCCATCAACGTGGATGTAGGATAGCACCACCTATTCGAACCACGGGAAAAACATCTGTGTCTCCAATTGCGTTTGAATTCTCCAAACCCTTCCCTTTACATTCTTGCAAGTTGCATGCTTTACTTTCCGCTGCCAATATACTCTTTGCATGCTTGCTTGAATTGTGTGATGATTACTTGACTTGTCCTACAATAGCTAAAATCTGCCAAGAACTAAAATTGGGAAAAGGTTAAGTTTTTATTTGGTCAAGTAGTCTAATCACCCCCCCTCTAGACATACTTTCGATCCTACAATAGGACATATGGGGTACTTGCGACTAATGCATGGGCCGGGGTATCTTAGTACTTAGTTAAGTAGGATCAACTGCCCTGCCATTCTTGCTGCATTAAACCATAGGTGGCAATAGAGCCAAGTTATTAGGCCCAACTTAGAATTCTCCTTAGCATCGATAAACCCTAGATGATAAACCCAACATAGGTGGCAATAGAGCCAAGTGATTAGTGCCAAGTGATTAGGCCCAACCTAGGGTGCCTCGGCATCGATAAACCCTAAATGATGAAAACTTAACTTGGCTGCCCCGGATGCCTCGGTGTCGATGAGAACCTAAATGATGTACGCTTAGGCTTTTAGGGTGCCTCGGCGTCGACAAACCCTAAATGATGAAAGCTTAGGCTTTTAGGGTGCCTCGGTGTCGACAAACCCTAAATGATGAGACCATGATCTTGTTCCTTGACAATAACCAACTTTTTGACCAACTTTTTTCCTATTTAGAGCGAAACATGGCCCACAACGATGAGGCCGGTGGTTCGGGCGGCAAGCAATTCTGAGAGCTGTCCCAGGAGATGGAGGAACAACCTCACCGCTATGAGGACGCCGCGGAAGACACCGATCCTGATTACACAACCCCTAGTGGCGTCGGGGATGACACCACTGATGGTGCCGCCGAGGATGCCACCACTGATGATGGCGGTGCACACACAGATGGCAGCCAACCAAAGAAGCAAAGGAAGGACCGGCGCCCGAATGCGCTCCGCACCCTCAAGGAGGAATTCACTCAAGTGGACTCCGACGGGAATCCAACGGAGCCCAAACATATAGTCAAGGGGTACTCAGTTCAGCTCGGGTGCATTCTCCGGAGCACCGTCTCGATCAACACCGAGAACCTTAGGCATAAGGACCGAGGGAATTTGCGCAACCTCCTCTTCACGAAGCTGCACGAACGATACAAGTTCCTCGCGGAATTTGAAAACACACGCCTCTCAGGGAATAAAGTGAACAGTGCCGCCCTCACGAATATGAGCACGGCCCTGTCTACTTGGAAAAGTGCGGTGAAGAGAATGATTGATAAAGGTGATAGTTATGAGAAGATCAAGGCAAAATATCCTTTGATGAGCAAAGACGAGTACAAGGAGTTCAAGATCAAGTGCGAGAGCAGTGCAACCTCCGAATCAAGTCAGTGGGGGAAAGAAATGCGGGAGTTGAACTTAGGGGAACACAAACTCGGTCCCGACGGTTACAGAGTGGCGGAGCCTATATGGGACAAGGAGGACGCGGAGCGTGCCAAGCAAGGCCTACCGCCCCGCTTCAAGAAATACAGCGGTGACAAGCAGACCAGGAACTATGTCAGGGCCCGGTACAAGGAGGACCCGATAACAAAGGAGCTTACCACGGATCCGAAGACCAGGGCGCTTGAGCTTCTTCTGGTAAGGAATACACCCCCGCGTAATTAGCTCCATATGGTTGCACTCTAATTAATCCCCAATATTTCTAAATGGTTCACGTTCCTTTCGCAGGACACTGAAAGCAGTAGCGCGGGGTCGTCTAAGAGCTCCCCTTTCGACACCCCTTTAAATAGGGCGTTGAACATAATGAAAAACAAGGATAAGCTCACTAAGCCGACGTCAGCTGGTCGTGTGGCCGGCAAAGGCTTGTCCACAAAATGGGGGTCATACTATACTGCTGGTGTGCAGAAGGAGAAAAAGACCAGCTCGGAAAGCCAGACGCGCGAGGTTGAAGAACTCAAGGCACAAGTGGCGCAGATTCCGGAGCTTGTCCAAGAGCAAGTGCAACAACAACTTGGAACGACGCTCAACGCCATGGTGCCTACGTTGATTCATGGGCTGACGACGTGGATTGCGGGCGGCCAACATGGGCCTCCCCCGGTTCCCAGCTTCACGGCTAGCAACTCGCACAGCGTGGAGGCGGCGCCATTGGTGTCTCCGGCGGCGGCGCCATTGGTGTCTCCGGCGGAGGCGGTATTCGTGTCTCCGGCGCCAGCACGGGCATTGGAGCTTAATGCACCCGGGTGTACGCCGGCCGGCACATCGCCAACAAGCGCCCCCTCCGTCAGTTGCACGCCCACCGTTGACGGTGCCTCGACATTAGCCGAGCTCGACGGCATCACGGTAACTAAGCCTCTCGGCCGATGACTTCATCTCCTTGCCTTTGACTGGGCATCCCTCACGCCCTGTACATGTTTTCGCAGGGCACCGCCGACGTTCCTTGCACTCTTCTGCACTTCGTGGGCGCCGAGTTGGTCGATGTCGCCAAGGGCAGAATCGTTCAACCGGGCAATCCCCTGTTCCACGGTAATCCGATGCCCCCCACAATGTATAGGGTTGAAGTGGTTCGGGTGCTGCCAGGCTGCGATGAGCTGTTACCTCTGATTCGACCCGCTGGGGCCGACGAAGAAGATGAGATGACCCTCAGCGCCTGCGTAAACTGGCCCCTGCTTTGGCCGAAGAGCCAGATTCGTTTGGGGGCGGGGGACACCACCCCACAGACAAGACCGCCAGTCGTGCCGGCGCCAACCCATGGCAAGAACGCCGCAACGCTACCGGACCTGCCGGACATCCCTATCGCATAGGATCCGGACAGCCCTATGGCATAGGATCCGCACGGCGACGACAACGACGACGGTACATTTACCAAAGTTGATAAGTACTTTGCCGAACATGGGTACGCTGACGAGTTCTGCGGGCCTCTTTCTCAAGAACCCAACCAAGACGACCGCGATCTAGCTGGTACGGCGGAGAAATCCAATTGCAACAGGCGTCGTCTGGCGTTCAGTTCTCAGGACACGCCTCCAGCTCCCGCCTTCACCGAGCCTCAGATAGCTGAGGTGTGAAATATTATCAGCCCCAACACGCTCAAGAAGGCGGTCTGTGAGCAGAACTCGGTCCCATTACAGGAGATCAAGAAGAAGGGACGGAAACGAAAGACTAACAAGGGCGCCGGTGCGAGCCAGCCGGCACCGAGTTCGATCCGTGCTCAGGACGGGCCACCTTCACCTAAGGATATCTCGAGGAGGGTGCATGTGGCGGGTAGGGCGATGCTACCGCCAAATATGCTGAATGCTGCAACCGGTGCTATGCGGAGTCTGCACGATAGTGTTCTTTCTTTGGAGAAGCGGCGTCTCAGAGAGAAGGATGTGGCATACCCGGTTTTCGTGGCCAAGGTGCCAGGGGGCAAGGGCTTTGTGGATGGCGACATCGGGGGTACGATCGTCCTGCGGTTTGATGACATCTTTGCTATGTTTAACCTTCATCAGCTGCACTACACCTTCGTTCAGCTGTTTTCACTTAGTATGGAGATGCGGATCATTAGAGACACGACCCCGGACATCGTGATAGTCGACCCCTTCTACATGCGTGCCAAGCACTTGAGCAGCGCTGGGGACCGCCAAGTTGCGAGTTCACACCTCGAAGGCGTCATTCTGGCAAACCCAGATAAGGATAACTTCCTTGTGGCTTACTTTCCCGAGTAAGTCATCCCTTAACCGCCCCGTAACATATGATTTCTTAGATTTCGATCGTTCTTTTTTTTCTAACATTCCGTGTTCTGTGCAGTGACACACATTGCACACTCATCCTCTTAAGCCCGAAATATTCCATGGCCATGTATTTCGACCCGAACCGTAACTCCAACATAGACTACACAAATGTCAAGAAAGTTCTTGATGATGTTCTCCCCGGCTACACCAAATCTGGAGGCACCTTCACCAGGGCAGTTCGTAAGTACGGCAAGCACATGTTCTCACACAATACGAAGTTCTGCTGCATCAAGCAGCCTTCTGGCGGTCAGAAGGATGCCTACTACGCCCTCCATCACATGCGGGCGATCGTAAGGGACCATCATCAACTTCTGCTACCAGATAATCTCAAAGATTGGGCCGCGAGCTTGTCGGCAGTCCAGGACGCGGACCTCAGACAAGAATTCTTTCGCATCCAGTCGGAGTTTGCGGACATCATCCATCAAGATGTCCTTCATACCTCGGGGCAGTTCTTCCTCAGATATCAACCGTCCAACAGTGAGATAGATGAAATGCTACAAATGCAGGGTGACAATGACCGCGATTTCATGACCATCATGACAGACGGCGGCTTCATCCACGTTCCTGTCCGATGAGTCGAGTTGAAAGTAGTGATGTGTAGTTCTGAAACATTGATTGGCTCATGTTGTAATTATACTTTAATGAATTCGTATGTCTCTTTGGTTTGGACAGTCGTTCAACTTAGATGTAATCGATGCTATTTATTAGTAGGACCATGAATCGTGCTATTAATGTCTTGCTTTTCTCTTCCGATCCTTTTGTTGCATACTTACATATTGCTTATGTATTGTCTGTTGTTTGGCTTGTGCATAGAGATGCCGTCGTATGTCGTGTACAAGGGTAAGGTTCCCGGAGTCTACGACGACTGGGAGGAGTGTCGGAGACAGGTTCACCATTTCAGCGGTAACAGTTACAAAGGGTACACCACTAGGGCGGAGGCCGAATGTAGATACGCCCGCTATCTAGTGGGAGAGAGGAGGGAGCGTTGGAGGAACCGGATGAAGACCAGTTTGATCGCGATGATGCTCATCGTGATGACCACAACTCTCTTCTATGTGATGGTAGTTTAGATGATCGATATCGACTTGTAATGTGAAGGCAAACTCGATACTCGCGGTCTTGAGACTTGTAATGTTTTATCTTTTTTCGGTCTTTTGAATTCAGAGACTAATATGATGAATTGTATTCGGAGACTAATCTTCTATTGTATTCGATGAATCTGATGTTGCTGTGTGCTGCTGTCTATATTCTGTCCAATAATATATTTTGTAACCTGTGCAAAAATCAGAAAAGCAAAAAAAAACCTAATATTCATACTAATGGCGCACCACAGAAGACACTAATGGCGCCCTGTGATCATCACACTAATGGCGCATTAACTGCTGGTGCGCCATTAGAATGCCAAAGCACATGGGTACATATGGCCCCCCTGGCAGGCATTCTAATGGCGCATTGCAGGCTATACTAATGGCGCACTACGTGGTGCGCCATTAGAACACCAGATACTAATGGCGCACCGGTGGTGCGCCATTAGAATTTAATTCTAATGGCGTGATGCCAGTGGCGCACCGGTAGTGCGCCATTAGAAGGCAAATTCGGTGCGCCACTAGCATGCCTTTTCCTAGTAGTGTAACTTATACATGTTCCTATGATTATGAGATTATGCAACTCCCGTTTACCGGAGGAACACTTTGTGTGCTACCAAACGTCAGAACGTAACTGGGTGATTATAAAGGTGCTCGACAGGTGTCTCCGAAGGTACTTGTTGGGTTGGCGTATTCGAGATTAGGATTTTTCACTCCGATTGTCGAAGAGGTATCTCTGGGCCCTCTCGGTAATGCACATCACTCAAGCCTTGCAAGAATTGCAACTAATAAGTTAGTTGCGGGATGATGTATTACGGAACGAGTAAAGAGACTTGCCAGTAACGAGATTGAACTAGGTATTAAGATACCGACGATCGAATCTCGGGCAAGTAACATACCGATGACAAAGGGAACAACGTATATTGTTATGGGTCTGACCGATAAAGATCTTCGTAGAATATGTAGGAGCCAATATGAGCATCCAGGTTCCGCTATTGGTTGTTGACCGGAGACGTGTCTCAGTCATGTCTACATAGTTCTCAAACCCGTAGGGTCCGCACGCTTAAAGTTCGGTGACGATAAAATTAGGGTTTTTGTGTTTTGATGTACTGAAGGTTGTTCGGAGTCCCGGATGTGATCACGGACATGACGAGGAGTCTCGAAATGGTCGAGACATAAAGATTGATATATTGGAAGCCTATATTTGGATATCGGAAACGTTCCGGGTAAAATCGGGATTTTACCGGAGTACCGGGGGGTTACCGGAACCCCCCCCCTGGGGGGGGGGTTATTGGGCCTACATGGGCCATAAGGGAGAAGAGGAGGGCCGGCCAGGGCAGGCCGCGCGCCCCCTCCCCCTAGTCCGAATAGGACAAGGAAGGGAGGGGCAGCGCCCCCCTTTCCTCTTTCTCCCTTCCCCCTTCCTTTTCCAACAAGGCAAGAGGGAGGAGTCCTACTCCCGGTGGGAGTAGGACTCCTCCAGGCGCACCCCTAGGGCCGGCCGCACCTCCCCCTCTTCCTCCTTTATATACGGGGGCAAGGGGGCACCCCAGGACACACAAGTTGATCTTCGTGATCGTTCCTTAGCCGTGTGCGGTGCCCCCTTCCACCATATTCCACCTCGGTCATATCGTAGCGGTGCTTAGGCGAAGCCCTGCGTCGGTAGAACATCATCACCTTCATCACGCCGTCGTGCTGACGAAACTCTCCCTCAACGTTTTGCTGGATCGGAGCTCGAGGGACGTCACCGAGTTGAACGTGTGTAGAACTCGGAGGTGCCATATGTTTGGTACTTGGATCGGTCGGATTGGGAAGACGTACGACTACTTCCTCTACGTTGTGTCAACGCTTCCGTTGCCGGTCTACGAGGGTACATAGACAACACTCTCCCCTCTCTTTGCTATGCATCACCATGATCTTGCGTGTGCGTAGGAATGTTTTTTTAAATTACTACGTTCCACAACACCATGAGCACCTTAGTAAACTTGTACCCACCAACCTGAGGTGCTACCACCAAAGCCAAGTGACCCGGATTATCAACCCGGGGTAGGTGATCCTCTCTGCTCCACACAATAGGCTGCTCTGACCAACGTAAATAACGTGGAATTGCCGGCTCAACGGCATTGATGACCCTCTTGTGGAGTTTCTGGTCCCTCTTGCATAAACTGGTAGTAAAGACATGGTACTGTCCGCTACTCAACTGCTTCGGGTTGCATTGAATAGCCGGATTGCTGCTGCTGATTCCCTTGGTCGTGTTGTTGATTATATCCTCCTTGATGACAAGGATAACCCTGACCGTGAAAACCTCCTCCGCTTGAACCGGCGCCCGGGCCCTGAAAGCCGCCTCCACCTGAGCCGCCACCTAGGCCGTGACCCCCATCAAATGCATTTGAATTTTTAAATGCCTTCATGATTGTGCAATCCTTCCACAAGTGGGTGGCTAGTTTCTCCCGGGTGCCGTGTTTTGGACAAGGTTCATTCAACAACTGCTCAAGGGTGGGGCCTGACCCGCCCGATCGAGGAGGTTGCCTGCCCTTGCGCCGCTGATTACCACCCTGCGCATTAGTATTAGCAACAAACTCATCAGCCTTACGTTTATTACCTCCTTGATTCGCCAGGTTATGCTGGTGACCCTTGCCATTGCCGTTCTTATTTCCCTTTGTTGCCTTTTCTTCATCAGACACCGGGTCCTTGGTGGTATCAGAATCGGCATACTTGACAAGAGCTGCCATCAACGTCCCCATGTCATTACAGTCATGTTTCAGCCGCCCCAACTTCTGCTTCAGAGGTTCAAAGCGGCAATTTTTCTCCAACATCAAAACTGCTGAGCCGGCATCCATCTTATCAGATGAATGTATTATCTCCTTGACCTGGTGCACCCAATGGGTTGTAGATTCTCCATCCTCTTGCTTGCAATTGGTCAGGTCCACAATCGACATTGGCTGCTTACACGTGTCCTTAAAGTTCTGGATGAACCGTGCCTTCAACTCTGCCCATTAGCCGATAGAATTGGGTGGCAATCCTTTCAACCAGGTCCGAGCTGTTCCATCCAACATCATGGTAAAATACTTGGCCATTGCAGCATCGCTAACCTCCAACAGCTCCATAGCCATCTCATAACTCTCAATCCAAGCCCCTGGCTGTAGGTCAGCCGTGTAATTAGGCACCTTACGAGGCCCCTTGAAATCCTTGGGCAACCGCTCATTGGGTATGGCTGGGACCAGGCAAGGTACGCCTCCGGTTCTTGTGGCCACTCCTGCCTCAGCTGAGGTTGCTGGATAAGCCGGAAAGGTTTGGTGAGCCGCCTGCTCTGCTGCTATCTGAGCCGCCCGTTCCGCCTCTTGACGAATGCTCTCCTGATCCGCCAAGTTAAGGGCTCTAGCCCGCACCGGCTCATGCCTATATGGCCGGTTGTGGCGTTGAGCATTACTTGACATCTCTGCAGACTCCATGTGCCTATTGTAACTCGGGCTCCGGCTTGGGCGAGGAGTTGAATGAATCCTGTCTCGATTGTAGGATTATGCATCTTGCTGGGCCAAAGCTGTCTGAAGTAGTTCTCTTACCCTCCGGGTTTCAATTGCTGCTAGTGAGTCGCCTTCCATTGGGAGAGCTGCCAAACGAGCCGATGCCGCGATGAGATTTTCCATAGGGATAGAGAAGTGACCGAGGGTGTTGATACATAACAATTAGGAGTTGTATTCATGCGAGGCGGCTCCATGGTGCGTGGCTGAACTGGCGCACCGGGTGTCGTGACCCGGTTTGCCTCTGGCGGGTTGCTCCCCCAGCTCTGGGTGTATGGAACAGGTTCCTTGGATCCAGCGTTAGAGGCAGACGCGACTGGGTCTTCTGATGCCTCCTCCTCATGACCTCGTTCGATGCATTAAGATCCACCAAGAGCCGGAAAGTTTCTGCTTGAAACTGCTGAGCACGAGCATCCAGAGCTGCTCGTTCTGCTGCCATCCGGGTCTCCTCCGCAGCTAGATTTCCTTTAGCTTGCACCATCTCCTCCCGCGCACGTGCCACTTCTGCGTCGTGCTGGGCTTTATCCGCCGGTTCTACCATAGCGGTCAACAGAGTCATCAGCTTATCCATGAGGTCTATTAGAACCTGAGCCGGGGGGCGCGCGGGGTCTCCTGACCCGGCTGCTGCCGACCCAGTAGCCGTTGCTGCCGCTGCGGTGGAGTTCTGCCTGGGCTGCGTCCCCGCCATGAAGACTCCGGCCCAATTCGGCGGCTGAAGGGGGTCCGGAATACTGCTGCCATCGGAACAGCCCCCGAGCATGCTGTGTTGCAGTTGGTACAACGAGTCCGTCTCACCTGTTGATGATGCCGTATCAGAGCAGATGGCCGTCTCCCCGCCTTCCATCGATCCTTCGGAGTATTCACCGCCATGGATGCAGCCTACGAAGGCATGTTTCATGACAGATTGAACACGGGTGGACCCGGCGAGCTAAGCTGTTTCGATGAGGTTGGTGTGGACGTCCGGCTCAGGACCTGACTCGCCGATCCGGCCGATGAAGACGTGAATTCCACCGAAGGGGACCCGGTACCCGTACTTGATCGAGCCGACCTCGGGCCCCAGCCTTCATTGTCGATGTAGAGTTTGCCGCGACGACGCTTGGTCATCCGGCCCACAGCGTATCCCTTGAGCCCTTCAAAGTTGCCCTTCAAGAACTCAAATCCACCGTGCGCTGGTCCCATGGTGGGCGCCAACTGTCGTGGAGTTGACACGGCAGATGTCCTAGAGCAAGGACTTAGTCATAGGGCCATCGCACTAGGAAGCTTAAAGGGGTTGATCGGGACAAAGGACACACGAGAGATTTTTTATACTAGTTCGGCCCCTTATGATGAAGGTAAAAGCCTACGTCTAGTTGGGATTGGTATTGCGGAGGTTTCGATCTCCAAGAGGCTTAACTCGCCGGCTTGGCTATCGACTTGGTTGTTTCTTGCCCTAAAGCGCCACCGGGTCGTCCCCTTATATACACGGGTTGACGCCTGGTGGCCTACAGAGTCCCAGCCGGCTCATAATCGTGTCCGGCTCGGTGGCTTCCCTTACATGCCTATCTTTACAAGTCTTTCCTTACATATAGAGGTTTACAATATCAGGCCTTAAGCCGGCCCCAGGCCTTTGGGCCTTCTATACATTTAGTAAACTATCATCTTGAATGTTTATCGGGCTTCTTCTGTAAGCCGCCATTAGGGCTGACCCGGCCCCTCCTGGGCGGGTCATACTGGTAGTAATATCCCCAACAGGTCTTCTTGGAGATCAATCTCTTCAAAGTTGATGGTGCGGCTAGGAGTCTTAAAACACTTGCGAAGCTGAGACACGTGAAACACGTCGTGCACATTTGCAAAGTTGGATGGAAGCTCAAGTTCTTAGGCGAGATCGCCTCTTTTGCCAATGATCTTGAAAGGACCCACGTATCTAGGGGCAATCTTCCCTTTGATACCGAAGCGACGAGTACCTTTCATTGGAGAGACGCGGAGGTAGACATGGTCTCCGATCTCGAAAGCCAAGTCACGATGCTTTCTATTATAGTAACTCTTCTAGCACGATTGCACGGCTTTGAGATTTTCAAGAATGACTTTGCCCATTTCTTCAGCCTCTGTGATCAAGTCATTGCCAAGAAGTTGGTGTTCACCAGTCTCTGACCAATTAAGAGGAGTACGACACTTCCTGCCGTAGAGAATCTCGAATGGGGCCTTGCCCGAACTCGCTTGGAAGCTGTTGTTGTAGGACAACTTGGCATATGGAAGACAATCTTCCCACTTCATACCGAAAGAAATGACACAAGCCCTGAGCATATCTTCAAGAATTTGATTGACTCGCTCGACTTGGCCACTAGTTTGAGGATGAAAAGCTGTGCTGAAGCGAATGTTGGTGCCCATGGCCTTCTGAAAGGATTCCCAGAACTTAGAGGTAAAGATGCTTCCATGATCTGAAGATATCAACTGCAGAATGCCGTGCAAGGAGACAATCCTGGAGGTATATAGCTCTGCCAACTGAGCTGCTATGATAGATTCTTTGATAGGAAGAAAATGAGCCACTTTGGTGAGCTTGTCGATGACAACGAAGATAGCATCATTGCCACGCTTGGACTTTGGAAATCCAGTCACGAAGTCCATCTCAATATGGTCAAACTTCCATTCTGGAATGGCAAGATGTTGGAGGAGACCAGCTGGTCGTTGGTGTTCTACTTTCACTCTTCTGCAGACATCACATTCATTCACGAACTGAGCAATCTCGCGCTTCATTCGAGTCCACCAATACGCCTGCTTGAGGTCATGGTACATCTTTGTACTTCCAGGGTCAATAAAGAGGAGTGAATTGTGAGCCTCGTTCATAATGACTTTACGAAGGTCACCCTTAGGAACAACAATTCGATCCTCGAAGAAAAGAGTATCCTTGTTATCAAGGCGATATCACGTGTACTTGGGTTGACTCTTGGCAATCCCAATCTTCACCTTCTTCACCATAGCATCAAGAAGTTGAGCCTCGCGAATCTGATCTTCCAAAGTAGGAGAGACTTGGAGGTTGGCAAGGAATCCTTGAGGAACAACTTGGAGATTAAGTTTGCGGAAAGCTTCACAAAGCTCAATTTGGTAGGGCTTGAGAATCAAACTCTTGCAGTAAGCCTTCCTACTCAATGCGTCAGCAATTACATTGGCCTTGCCTGGAGTATATTCGATACTCGGATTATACTCTTGAATCATTTCGACCCAACGAGTCTGCCTGAGGTTGAGGTTGGGCTGAGTGAAGATGTACTTGAGGCTCTTATGATCAGTGAAGGTGTCAACTTTCCTTCCCAACAAGAGATGTCTCCATGTTAAAAGAGCATGGACAACTACCGCCAACTCGAGGTCATGAGTGGGGTAGCTCTCTTCGTTGGGCTTCAATTGGCGAGAGGTATAGGCCACAACTTTCTTCTCTTGCATTAACACAACACCGAGACCTTGAAGGGAAGCATCACAGAAAACCTTGAATGGTTTGGATTCATCAGGAGGGGTCAGAACTGGAGCTGTGACTAACTTCTCTTTGAGGGTGTTGAACGCGACGTCACACTCAGGTGACCAGACATACTTCACATGCTTCTAGAGAAGGTTGGAAAGAGGCTTCGCGATCTTAGAAAATTCTCAAGGAACCTTCGGCAATAGCTTGCGAGCCCAAGGAAGCTGTGGAGTTGCTTCACATTCTGAGGCGGTTCCCAATTCACAATTGTAGACACCTTCTCAGGATTAACAGCTATGCCCTTGGCGGAGATGATATGCCCAAGGTAGAGAACCTCATCGAGCCAAAACTCACACTTTGAAAACTTCGCATAGAACTGATGTTCTCTGAGTTTGTCCAGCACCAATCTCAAGTGCTTGGCATGATCCTCCTTGTTCTTAGAAAATACCAAAATGTCATCGAGATAGACCAAGACGAAGTCATTTGTGTAGGGGTTGAAGATGAAGTTCATCATGCGAGAGAATTTTGGAGGAGCATTGACAAGGCTGAAAGACATGACAGTGTATTCATATGAACCATAGCTTGTTCTGGATGCTGTCTTGGGGATATCTTGTTCACGTATGTGAATCTGATGATAGCCCATACTGTTGGGGAACGTTGCAGAAAAAAAAAATTTCCTACGGTTTCACCAAGATCCATCTATGAGTTCATCTAACAACGAGTGATCGGATTGCATCTACATACCTTTGTAGATCACGCGCGGAAGCGTTCAAAGAACGGGGATGAGGAAGGCGTACTCGACGTGATCCAAATCACCGGAGATCCTAGCGCCGAACGGACGGCACCTTCGCGTTGAACACACGTACGGTCAGCGTGACGTCTCCTTCTTCTTGATCCAGCAAGGAGGAAGGAGAGGTTGAGGAAGATGGCTCCAGCAGCAGCATGACGGCGTGGTGGTGGTGGAGTTGCAGTACTCCGGCAGGGCTTCGCCAAGCACTATGGAGGAGGAGGATGTGTTGGAGAGGGAGAGGGAGGCACCAAAGGTGTGGGGTGAGAAGTCCTCCATCTCCCCACTATATATAGGAGGGCCAAGGGGGGGGCGCCGGCCCTAGGAGATCCAATCTCCTAGGGGGCACGGCCAAGGGGAGGAATCCCTCCTCCCCAAGGCACCTAGGAGGTGCCTTCCCCTTTTGGGACTCTTCCCTTCCTTGAACCCTAGGAGCATGGGCCTCTTGGGGCTGGTGCCCTTGGCCCATATAGGCCAAGGCGCACCCCCTAAAGCCCATGTGGCCCCCGGGGGCAGGTGGCCCCACCCGGTGGACCCCCGGGACCCTTCAGGTGGACCCGGTACAATACCGGTGACCCCGAAACTTGTCCTGATGCCCGAAATAGCACTTCCTATATATAATTCTTTACCCCTGGACCATTCCGGAACTCCTCGTGACGTCCGGGATCTCATCCGGGACTCCGAACAACATTCGGGTTACTGCATATACATATCCCTACAACCCTAGCGTCCCCGAACCTTAAGTGTGTAGACCCTACGGGTTCGGGAGACATGTAGACATGACCGAGACGACTCTCCGGCCAATAACCAACAGCGGGATCTGGATACCCATGTTGGCTCCCACATGCTCCTCGATGATCTCATCGGATGAACCACGATGTCGAGGATTCAAGCAACCCCGTATACAATTCCCTTTGTCAATCGGTATGTTACTTGCCCGAGATCTGATCGTCGGTATCCCAATACCTTGTTCAATCTTGTTACCGGCAAGTCACTTTACTCGTACCGTAATGCATGATCCCGTGACCAGACACTTGGTCACTCTGAGCTCATTATGATGATGCATTACCGAGTGGGCCCAGTGATACCTCTCCGTCATACGGAGTGACAAATCCCAGTCTTGATTCGTGTCAACCCAACAGACACTTTCGGAGATACCCGTAGTATACCTTTATAGTCACCCAGTTACGTTGTGACGTTTGGTATACCCAAAGAACTCCTACGGTATCCGGGAGTTACACGATCTCATGGTCTGAGGAAAGGATACTTGACATTGGAAAACTCTAGCAAACGAACTATACGATCTTGTGCTATGTTAGGATTGGGTCTTGTCCATCACATCATTCTCCTAATGATGTGATCTCGTTATCAATGACATCCAATGTCCATAGTCAGGAAACCATGACTATCCGTTGATCAACAAGCTAGTCAACTAGAGGCTTACTAGGGACATGTTGGTGTCTATTATTCACACATGTATTACGATTTCTGGATAATACAATTATAGCATGAATAAAGACAATTATCATGAACAAGGAAATATAATAATAATGATTTTATTATTGCCTCTAGGGCATATTTCCAATAGTCTCCCACTTGCACTAGAGTCAATAATCTAGTTACATTGTGATGAATCGAACACCCATGGAATTCTGGTGTTGATCATGTTTTGCTCTAGGGAGAGGTTTAGTCAACGGATCTGCTACATTCAGGTCCGTGTGTACTTTACAAATATCTATGTCTCCATCTTGAACATTTTCACGAATGGAGTTGAAGCGACGCTTGATGTGCCTTGTCTTCTTGTGAAACCTGGGCTCCTTGGCAAGTGCAATAGCTCCAGTGTTGTCACAGAAGAGCTTGATCGGCCCCGACGCATTGGATATGACTCCTAGGTCGGTGATGAACTCCTTCACCCAAATTGCTTCATGCGCTGCCTCCGAGGCTGCCATGTACTCCACTTCACATGTAGATCCCACCACGATGCTTTGCTTGCAACTGCACCAGCTTACTGCCCCACCATTCAAAATATACACGTATCCGGTTTGTGACTTAGAGTCATCCAGATCTGTGTCGAAGCTAGCGTCGACGTAACCTTGTACGACGAGCTCTTCGTCACCTCCATAAACGAGAAACATTTCCTTAGTCCTTTTCAGGTACTTCAGGATATTCTTGACCGCTGTCCAGTGTTCCTTGCCGGGATTACTTTGGTACCTACCTACCAAACTTACGGCAAGGTTTACATCAGGTCTGGTACACAGCATGGCATACATAATAGAACCTATGGCTGAGGCATAGGGGATGACACTCATCTCTTCTATATCTTCTGCCGTGGTCGGACATTGAGCTGAGCTCAATTTCACACCTTGCAACACAGGCAAGAACCCCTTCTCGGGCCGCTTCATCCCACAATACCGTTGAAGCAAGATAAGACTAGTAGCGGCAAGAAAGTTGACAACATCAACGCCCACAACAAATTGTGTTCTACTCGTGCAAGAGAACTACGCATAGACCTAGCTCATGATGCCACTGTTGAGGAACGTTGCAGAAAACAAAAAATTTCCTACGGTTTCACCAAGATCCATCTATGAGTTCATCTAGCAACGAGTGATCGGATTGCATCTACATACCTTTGTAGATCACACGCAGAAGCGTTCAAATAACGGGGATGAGGAAGGCGTACTCGAGTGATCCAAATCACCGGAGATCCTAGCACCGAACGAACGGCACCTCCGCGTTCAACACACGTACGGTCAGCGTGACGTCTCCTTCTTCTTGATCCAGCAAGGAGGAAGGAGAGGTTGAGGAAGATGGCTCCAGCAGCAGCACGACGGCGTGGTGGTGGTGGAGCTGCAGTACTCCGGCAGAGCTTCGCCAAGCACTATGGAGGAGGAGGATGTGTTGGAGAGGGAGAGGGAGGCACCAAAGGCGTGGGGTGAGAAGTCCTCCATCTCCCCACTATATATAGGAGGGCCAAGGGGGGGCGCCGGCCCTAGGAGATCCAATCTCCTAGGGGGGCACGGCCAAGGGGAGGAATCCCTCCTCCCCAAGGCACCTAGGAGGTGCCTTCCCCTTTTGGGACTCTTCCCTTCCTTGAACCCTAGGCGCATGGGCCTCTTGGGGCTGGTGCCCTTGGCCCATATAGGCCAATGCGCACCCCCTACAGCCCATGTGGCCCCCGGGGGCAGGTGGCCCCACCCGGTGGACCCCCGGGACCCTTCCGGTGGACCCGGTACAATACCGGTGACCCCGAAACTTGTCCCGATGCCCGAAATAGCACTTCCTATATATAATTCTTTACTCCCGGACCATTCCGGAACTCCTTGTGACGTCCGGGATCTCATCCGGGACTCCGAACAACATTCGGGTTACTGCATATACATATCCCTACAACCCTAGCGTCACCAAACCTTAAGTGTGTAGACCCTACATGTTCGGGAGACATGTAGACATGACCGAGATGACTCTCCGGCCAATAACCAACAGCGGGATCTGGATACCCATGTTGGCTCCCACATGCTCCTCGATGATCTCATCGGATGAACCACGATGTCGAGGATTCAAGCAACCCCGTATACAATTCCCTTTGTCAATCGGTATGTTACTTGCCCGAGATCTGATCGTCGGTATCCCAATACCTCGTTCAATCTCCTTACCGGCAAGTCACTTTACTCGTACCGTAATGCATGATCCCGTGACCAGACACTTGGTTACTCTGAGCTCATTATGATGATGCATTACCGAGTGGGCCCAGTGATACCTCTCCGTCATACGGAGTGACAAATCCCAGTCTTGATCCGTGTCAACCCAACAGACACTTTCGGAGATACCCGTAGTATACCTTTATAGTCACCCAGTTACGTTGTGATGTTTGGTATACCCAAAGCACTCCTACGGTATCTGGGAGTTACACGATCTCATGGTCTAAGGAAAGGATACTTGACATTGGAAAACTCTAGCAAACGAACTATACGATCTTGTGCTATGTTTAGGATTGGGTCTTGTCCATCACATCATTCTCCTAATGATGTGATCTCGTTATCAATGACATCCAATGTGCATAGTCAGGAAACCATGACTATCCGTTGATCAACGAGCTAGTCAACTAGAGGCTTACTAGGGACATGTTGGTGTCTATTATTCACACATGTATTACGATTTCTGGATAATACAATTATAGCATGAATAAAGACAATTATCATGAACAAGGAAATATAATAATAATGATTTTATTATTGCCTCTAGGGCATATTTCCAACACATACAGAGGTCAAGCTTGGAGAATACTTGAGCACCTTTGAGTTGTTCGAAAAGCTCGTTGATGTTGGGAAGTGGGTACTTGTTCTTTATGGTCTTCTTGTTCAATGGACGGTAGTCGACACAAAGTCGGTCTGTCCCATCCTTCTTCTTGACAAAAAGAACACCACAACCACAAGGATAAGATCTTGGTCGGATGAGTCCCATACGCTCTTGAATATCGAGTTGTTTCTTCAGCTCCTTCAACTCTTCTGGTCCAAGCTTGTAAGGACGTTTGCAAACAGGTTCCGTGCCAGGCTCAAGATCAATGACGAATTCAACTGGCCGGTGAGGAGGCATTCCTGGAAGCTCTTTTGGAAAGACGTCTTGATATTCACAAACGACTCAAATCTGGGAGATGGCATCCAACTCACCCTTCTCATTGAGAGAAAACAGACGAATGGTATCATCATGAGCGGCAAAGACGATTACATCCTCAGACGAATGTGTCAATTGAATCTGCCTGGCAACACAATCAAGCTGGGCCTTATGCTTAGAAAGCCAGTCCATTCCGAGAATAAGATCAATATCCGAGTCACCAAGAACAATAGGAGAAGCTAGAAATTTGTAGTCGCCCAACGTGATAGTAACATCCGGGACGCAGATATTAGCTGTCATTTGCTTGCTCGGGACACAATTGATAAAGATCTTGGCAAATGTTGATAATCACACTCATACTTTGATGCAAAAGGTTTAGAAATGAAACAATGCGATGCACCAGTATCAAAAAGGACTTTTGCAGGAACATCGTTAACAGGAAGGTTACCCATGATAACTTCTGACGAGTCCTCTGCCTGAGCTGCGTTCATCAAGTTGACCTTGGCATGCTTGGGATTATGCTTGACCACTGTGGTGCTGGCAGATCTCACAGGAGGAGGAGGAAGACGCCTCTGGTTGAAGCATTTGTTTGCATAGTGACCCTTCTGTTGACACTTGTTGCACGTAACCTCCGAGAGCGGACGGTGATACGGAGCACTTGATCTTGGAGCATGAGACGAAGTCTTGTTCTGAAAGCCTGGGTTGGGTGGGTGGGAAGATCCATTGCCACCTTTGCTCTTCTGCTGATAAGGCTGATGGAACGGAGGAGGAGGCAACCAATACTTTTGTTGCTTAGCTGCCACTTGAGTTGAGGAAGAAGGAGTAGCATCCCTCACTCTCTTCTCGGAAGCATCGCACTTTAGCTGAGCAGTCTCTTACTTTAGTGCCATATTGTAGAATTCATCATACTTTTTCGGCTCAAAAAGCACAAGAGCTAGTTGAAGATCTTCTCTGAGGCCACCTCTGAACTGATAAATCATGCTCTTCTCGTCAGGGACGTCTTGCTTAGCGAAACGAGCGAGCTTCTGGAACATGATGTTGTACTGGTAAACAGACAAGCTGCCTTGCTTCAGATTGTGGAACTCCTCACGCTTACTCTCAACAACACTCTGAGGAATGTGGTGAGCTTTGAAGTCTTGGCGGAATTCATCCCAGGTAATCACACGACCTCCTCTGGAATCTTTGTATTGCTGATACCACTCTGCAGCTTGGTCTTTGAGTTCGAACGAGGCAAACTTGACAAAGTCCTCAGGCCTGACGTTGCTGCAGATATCCACGAGCCAATCATCAGCGTTTGTGGCCTCGACACAGTTACTGAAGGTCTTTGGCTGGTTTGCGAGGAACTGGTTGACTGGAGCAAACTGATTCTGATTGTTGCCATGGCCTTGATTATCTTGGTTGCGCTCTTGCAAGAGTTGCATGAGCATCTGCGTGTTGGCGTTGGTAGCGGCCATCACAGCTTGTCATGCCTCCGGAGGTGGAGGTGGTGGCGGCGGATCCGGATTCTGACGCGTTGGAGGAGCCATCCTGAAGAGGGTGACATCCGTTAGCATCTTGACAGACATATATTCAAGCTGAATCAAATGGATCGAAATTGCAACATATAGCCTTAACATTCGAACAAGAATGAACGAATGAATTCCAAATTAAATGGTCACACTTCCATAAATTGAGAAGCCACTTAGATAGAGGTAGATGAATAAAACAACAAGGTACGGACAAGAACAAATACTTGGTAAGGATTACCCAATCACAACCCAAATATCTGCGGAAGAAATACTAGAGCTACATGAATTCCCACCTATGAAACTCTGAACCTTTCCGGTTATGCAATCAGGTGTTGGGGATACAGGGGAAGCATAATATCTCACCCAAAACTTGCAAATCATACATCCAGCTGTATCCATCCTTCAACACATAACCAAGAAACCTTCGGAAATCATTTACCTCAACCTTCGAAAAGCATCCGTTATACGAGCTTTGGCAATACTCCCGAACTCCCGCCCCAGTACTGGGTGGCGTCGAGGTTATGTCACCAACAACTGCATAAAAGAGATTTTCGATGTCGGCGAAACTTAGGTATTCCAGAACTGCAACGATAAAATTGTGATGACAACACCTCGGAGCTCAACTCCCCGGGACACTGCCACAACCCCTAAATGTCAGGAGGCACCAAGAACAATGTTCTCATCACAAAACCATCGAAACAATTCCGAGATAACCGCGTGATCCTAAATTTTTTTAGTGAAATTTGAGAAGAGAAGAGTCAAAACTCTACGTCAGGATGCCTCACCAGAGCGACGAAGGGACCGAGGAGTAAAAGGAATCCTACTCTCCGATATATATAATCCTAAAAGACTCAAAATATTTTTCTAGACTCAACAACGCCAGCGATTCGATCAAGCAGGGGGCTCCTAAGTCGGGGAAGGCTCTGATTACCAACTTGTAACACCCACAATGCGGTTATATCTTCCACGTGTCGGAGCACGACTTAGAGGCATAACCGCATTGTAGCCAATGTCGCAAGAGGGGTAATCTTTACACATCCCATGTACTGAATAAGAAAAGAGGTACATAGTTGGCTTACAATCGCCACTTGACACAATAACATAAATAGCATTACAATCATCCAGATACAATCAAGGTCCAACTACGGAACCAAAATAAAGACAACCCCAAATGCATAATGTCCCCGATCGCCCCAACTGGGCTCCACTACTGATCGTCTGGAAAGGAAACATAGTATCGTCCCGAGTCCTCATCGAACTCCCACTTGAGCTCAGTCGTATCTCCTGGAATAGTATCATCGACACCTGCATCTGGTTTTGGAAGTAATATGTGAGTCACGGGGACTCAGCAATCTCACACCCTCGCGATCAAGACTATTTAAGCTTATAGGTAGAGTAAAATGTATGAGGTGGAGCTGCAGCAAGTACTAGCATATATGGTGGCTAACATACGCAAATGAGAGCGAGAAGAGAAAGCCAAGGCACGGTCGAGAAACTATGATCAAGAAGTGATCCTAGAAATACTTACGTTCAAGCATAACTTGAGGCCGTGTTCTCTTCCCGGACTCTGCCGAAAAGAGACCATCACGGCTACACACGCTGTTGATCCATTTTAATTAAGTTAAGTTTCAGGTTTTCTACAACCGGACATTAACAAATTCCCATCTGCCCATAACCGCGGCACGGCTTTTGAAAGTTTAAATCCCTGCAGGGGTGTCCCAACTTAGCCCATCACAAGCTCTCACGGTCCACGAAGGATATTCCTTCTCCTAGGATGGCCCGATCAGACTCGGAATCCCGGTTACAAGACATCTCGACAATGGTAAAACTAAACCAGGAAAGCCGCCCGAATGTGCCGACAAATCCCGATAGGAGCTGCACATATCTCGTTCTCAGGGCATGCCGGATGAGCGCTCCGTACAATTAAAACCAAACCTCAAGTTTCCCCGAGGGGGCGCTGCAAAGGGCTCTAGTTTGGACCAACACTCAGAGGAGCACTGGCCCGGGGGTTTAAAATAAAGATGACCCTTGAGTCCACGGAACCCAAGGGAAAAAGGCTAGGTGGCGAATGGTAAAACCAAGGTTGGGCCTTGCTGGAGGAGTTTTATTCAAGGCGAACTGTCAGGGGGTTCCCATTATAACCCAACCGTGTAAGGAACGCAAAATCAAGGAACATAACACCGGTATGACGGAAACTAGGGGCGGCAAGAGTGGAACAAAACACCAGGCATAAGGCCGAGCCTTCCACCCTTTACCAAGTATATAGGTGCATTAAAGTAAACAAGATATAGTAGTGATACCCCAACAATAAACATGTTCCTACAAGGAACAAACTCCAATCTTCACCTGCAACTAACAACGCTATAAGAGGGGCTGAGCAAAGCGGTAACATAGTCAAACAACGGTTTGCTAGGACAAGGTGGGTTAGAGGTTTGACATGGCAACATAGGAGGCATGATAAGAAAGTGGTAGGTATCGTAGCATAGGCATAGCAATAGAGCGAGCAACTAGCAAGCAAAGATAGAAGTGATTTCGAGGGTATGGTCATCTTGCCTGCAAAGTTCTCCGAGTTGACGTAAGCTTGATCCTCGTAAGCATTCTCAATGGGTTCCTCGATCACGTACTCGTCTCCCGGCTCTACCCAAAGCAAGAACACAAGCAAAGGGAACCACGATCAACCATGGTGTAATGCGCAAGCAACATGATGCAAAACATGGCATGATATGCGGGATGTGAAAATAACATGTCAGGATTTAACATCAAAAAGCAATGTTTAGAGCAAGATAACAACATGCTACAGGAACATATCATGGCAAAGCAAGGCATGGCATGAACCTACTCAAAGCATATAACAAAAGTCCCTTACTGACCATAAGCCAAAAGGGATCAGAAAATACAATGGCACCCATGTAAACATAGCAAGTTTCGTTAACAGATTCAGACTTAGCAGAAAACTGGAACATGGCAAAACAGAGTTACATAGGCAAGTTTGCGAGCTCGATGCACTCACCACAAGGCATTGCATGACAAGCTAAGCATACACCCAGCAAGTAGACATGATAAATAAGCTAACCATGGCAAGAACACTCTCATAGCATGCATGGAACAACTACAACAACCTTGGCAAAATTGATTAACACGTAAACAATCTGCCAGGAACATTTTATAGCAAAAGTAGAGCAAGATTGAATCATGCTAAGTTATTCCATAATTGCCAACAAAGACATGGATGGATAGAACATAACAATATCTCAAAATCATCCTTACTGAACATGCTCAAAAGAGGCATGGATCACTCTGTAGCAACATGAATACATGGCATAAAAATATCATCCGGGAAATGACTTAGAAGAATCCGAAGTCCCTGAAATCAGCAACATCACGAGAGCTACTTTGCATGCTTGTGCTAGTCACCACAATGATCACAAAAATACATGGAATACACCCCTGTAAAGATGGCATGGCATATAACAAAACACATGTAGGGCTCAAGTTCATAGGAGGCACACATTAAACATGGCAAAAATGACAAATGTCCATAATCTGTTAAGAATTTGAAACTAACATTACATAGCAATCTTGCAACAGTATTTAGGGCATCAAGATGAACTCAAATGAACATGGTGCAATGGAATGAAATGAAGTGCACATCCAGATGAACAATTTGATATGTTACACGTCCAAAACGGAGCTACGGATGCAAAGTTATGACATGATGAAAAATGCTAAAATTATTAGGGACTTAGAGGAGGAACGAGGTCAACCCTAGGGTTCGTCCCAGATCTAGATCGGCACACGAACCGAGGTTCGCCGGGGCTTCACCGTAGTTCGAGGGAGCTCGCCGGCGTTGCGGGGGAGGAGTCGCCGGAGCGAAGGGAGGATGGATCCGGTCAGCCCGTGGCTGGATCTGGCCGGAGTCGAGGTGGCCGGCGTCGGGCGGCAAGCTGGGCGGCAGAGTAGGCGGCGGGCGGCGAGGCGGCGGCCGAGCGGCGCGGCGAGGGACTTGCGGCGGCGTGGCGGGGACGGCAGGGCGAAGACCCGGGCGGCGGAGGAGACGACGGGCCTCGGGGGCCCGTCCCGGGCTCAGGCGGGCCGCAGCGCGGGAGGTGGCCGGTGGGACACGTGGCGCCCTGTGGTTGGACGCGGGCGGCGGCGCGGCGTGTCCGGCGGCGGACGGACACGTCCGGCGGCAGAGGGGGCGTTTTTTAGGGTTTCATCTGCAAATGAAGGAGGGGGAGGCCTATTTATACATAGAAGGAGCTAGGAGGCTCCAAATTGAGCACGGTTTTCGACCACGCGATCGTGATCAAACAACCGAGATGATGGAGGGGGTTTAGGTGGGCCTTGGGCCACTTTGGAGAGGTGTTGGGCTGCAACACACACGAGGCCTTTACGGTTCCTCGGTTAACCGTTGGGGTATCAAACGAAGTCCAAATGGCACGAAACTTGACAGGCGGTCTACCGGTAGTAAACCAAGGCCGCTTGGCAAGTCTTGGTCCAATCCGAGAATGTTTAACACCCGCACACGAAAAGAGGCAAAAGGGAACACCGAAGGACATAGGAGTGTCGTAATGCAAAACGGACAACGGGGAAAATGCTCGGATGCATGAGACGAACACGTATGCAAATGCGATGCACATGATGACATGATATGAGATGCATGACAAAGGAAAAAACGAGGACAAAACCCAACAACGAGGAAATATCATAACTTAGTGCCGAAAATGGCAAGAGTTGGAATACAAATATGGCAGGTTACATACGGGGCGTTACACATTCCCTCCCGGAAGAGATCCTGCTCTGGGAGATCCTTGTCCGCCTGCCCCCCTCCCCCCAAAGCCCTCCTCCGCTGCCGCACCGTCTGCCGTGCTTGGTGTCGCTTCACCTCGACCCTTGTGACCCGGCATCTTGAGCTGCAAATATACGTAACACGGTCGAGCCATGAACTCGGCATAAGGCGGCCGCCCAAACAGAGCATGATATGGGCTTTTGATCTTAACCACTTCAAAGGTTAATTTTTCTGCGCTGGAGTCATACTCATCCCCAAAGGCTACTTCCAGCTCGATCTTACCAACTGGGTATGCCGACTTACCAGGTACCACACCATGAAAAACAGTGTTGGATTGTTTAAGATTTTTATCCATCAATCCCATCCGGCGGAACGTCTCATAATAGAGGATGTTGATGCTGCTGCCTCCATCCATGTGAAGGAAATATGCCCTAGAGGCAATAATAAAGTTATTAGTTATTTCCCTATATCATGATAAATTTTTATTATTCATGCTATAATTGTATTAACCGGAAACATAATACATGTGTGAATACATAGACAAACAGAGTGTCACTAGTATGCCTCTACTTGACTAGCTCGTTGATCAAAGATGGTTATGTTTCCTAACCATAGACATGAGTTGTCATTTGATTAACGGGATCACATCATTAGGAGAATGATGTGATTGACTTGACCCATTCCATTAGCATAGCACTTGATCGTTTAGTTTGTTGCTATTGCTTTCTTCATGACTTATACATGTTTCTATGACTATGAGATTATGCAACTCCTGTTTACTAGAGGAACACTTTGTGTGCTACCAAACGTCACAACGTAACTGGGTGATTATAAAGGTACTCTACAGGTGTCTCCGAAGGTACTTGTTGGGTTGGCGTATTTCGAGATTAGGGTTTGTCACTCCGATTGTCGGAGAGGTATCTCTGGGCCCTCTCGGTAATGCACATCACTTAAGACTTGCAAGCATTGCAACTAATGAGTTAGTTGCGGGATGATGTACTACGGAACGAGTAAAGATACTTGTCGGTAACGAGATTGAACTAGGTATTGAGATACCGACGATCGAATCTCGGGCAAGTAACATACCGATGACAAAGGGAACAACGTATGTTGTTATATGGTCTGACCAATAAAGATCTTCATAGAATATGTGGGAGCCAATATGAGCATCCAGGTTCCGCTATTGGTTATTGACCGGAGACATGTCTCGGTCATGTCTACATAGTTCTCGAACCCGTAGGGTCCGCACGCTTAAAGTTTCGGTGACGATTGTATTATGAGTTTATGCGATTTGATGTACCGAAGGTAGTTTGGAGTTCCGGATGAGATCGGGGAAATGACGAGGAGTCTCGAAATGGTCGAGACGTAAAAATCGATATATTGGACGACTATATTCGGACATCGGAAAGGTTCCGAGTGATTCGGGTATTTTCAGGGGTACCGGGGAGTTACGGGAATACGAGGAAGAAGTAATGGGCCTCATGGGCCAAGTGGTGGAAGAGAGGAGGCAGGGCGTGCGGCCCCCTAGCCCAAACCGAATTGGACTAGGGGGGCGGCCCCCCTTTCCTCCTTCTCCTTCCTTCTCCTTCTCCTCCTTCCTTTCCTCCTCCTAGTAGGAGTAGGAAAGGGGAGTCCTACTCCTACTAGGAGGAGGACTCCTCCTCCTGGCGCGCCCATAGAGGGCGGGCCGGCCTCCCCCCTTGCTCCTTTATATACAGGGGCAGGGGGCACCTCCAGACACACAAGTTGATCAGTTGATCTCTCCCAGCCGTGTGCGGTGCCCCCCTCCACCATATTCCACCTCGGTCATATCGTAGCGGTGCTTAGGCGAAGCCCTGCGTCAGTAGCAACATCATCACCGTCACCACGCCGTCGTGCTGACGGAACTCTCCCGCGAAGCTCTGCTGGATCGGAGTTCGCGGGACGTCATCGAGCTGAACGTGTGCTGAACTCGGAGGTGTCGTACGTTCGGTACTTGGATCGGTCAGATCATGAAGACGTACGACTACATCAACCGCGTTGTGCTAACGCTTCCGCTTTCGGTCTACGAGGGTACGTGGACAACACTCTCCCCTCTCGTTGCTATGCATCACCATGATCTTGCGTGTGCGTAGGAAATTTTTGAAATTACTACGTTCCCCAACAGTGGCATCCGAGCCAGGTTTTATGCGTTGATGTAATATGCACGAGTAGAACACAAGTGAGTTGTGGGCGATATAAGTCATACTGCTTACCAGCATGTCATACTTTGGTTCGGCGGTATTGTTAGCGGCCCGGACCGACATTACGCGTACGCTTAGCGAGACTGGTTCTACCGACGTGCTTTGCACACAGGTGGCTGGCGGGTGTCAGTTTCTCCAACTTTACTTGAACCGAGTGTGGCTACGCCCGGTCCTTGAGAAGGTTAAAACAGCACTAACTTGACAAACTATCGTTGTGGTTTTTGATGCGTAGGTAAGAACGGTTCTTGCTCAGCCCAGTAGCAGCCACGTAAAACTTGCAACAACAAAGTAGAGGATATCTAACTTGTTTTTGCAGGGCATGTTGTGATGTGATATGGTCAAGACATGATGAGATATAAGTTGTTGTATGAGATGATCATGTTTTGTTGAAGTTATCGGCAATTAGCAGAAGCCTTATGGTTGTCTCTTTATTGCATAAGATGCAAGTGACAAATAATTGCTTTACTTTATCGCTATGCGATAGCAATAGTTGCAAGAGCAATAGTTGGCGAGACGACCATGTGACGACACATTGATATAGATCAAGATGATGGAGATCATGGTGTCATGCCGGTGACGATGGAGATCATGACGATGCTTTGGAGATAGAGATCAAAGGCACAAGATGATGATGGCCATATCATGTCACATATTTTGATTGCATGTGATGTTTATCTTTTATGCATCTTATCTTGCTTTGATTGATGGTAGCATTATAAGATGATCTCTCACTAAATTTCAAGATAAAAGTGTTCTCCCTGAGTATGCACCGTTGCCAAAGTTCGTCGTGCCCATACACCACGTGATGATCGGGTGTGATAAGCTCTACGTCCATCTACAACGGGTGCAAGCCAGTTTTGCACACGCAGAATACTCAGGTTAAACTTGACGAGCCTAGCATATGCAGATATGGCCTCGGAACATTGAGACTGAAAGGTCGAGCGTGAATCATATAGTAGATATGATCAACATAGTGATGTTCACCATCGAAAACTACTCCATTTCACGTGATGATCGGTTATGGTTTAGTTGATTTGGATCACGTGATCACTTAGAAGATTAGAGGGATGTCTTTCTAAGTGGGAGTTCTTAAGTAATATGATTAATTGAACTTAAATTTATCATGAACTTAGTCCTGGTAGTATTAGCATATCTATGTTGTAGATCAATAGCTCGCGTTTAGCTCCCCTGTTTTATTTTTGATATGTTCCTAGAGAAAACTAAGTTGAAAGATGTTAGTAGCAATGATGCGGATTGGATCCGTGATCTGAGGTTTATCCTCATTGCTGCACAGAAGAATCATGTCCTTAATGCACCGCTAGGTGACAGACCTATTGCAGGAGCAGATGCAGACGTCATGAACGTTTGGCTAGCTCAATATGATGACTACTTGATAGTTTAGTGCACCATGCTTAACAGCTTAGAATCGGGACTTCAAAGATGTTTTGAATGTCATGGATCATATGGATGTTCCAGGAGTTGAAGTTAATATTTCAAGCAAATACCCGAATTGAGAGGCATGAAGTCTCCAACAAGTTCTATAGCTAAAAGATGGAGGAGAATAGCTCAAGCAGTGAGCATGTGTTCAGATTGTCTGGGTACTACAATCGCTTGGGAGTTAATCTTCCAGATAAAATAGTGATTGACAGAATTCTCTAGTCACCATCACCAAATTAGTAGAACTTCGTGATGAACTATAGTATGCAAGGGATGATGAAAACGATTCTCGAGCTTTTCATGATGATGAAATCGATGAAGGTAGAAATCAAGAAAGAGCATCAAGTGTTGATGATTAACAAGACCACTAGTTTCAAGAAAAGGGCAAAGGGAAAGAAAGGGAACTTCAAGAAGAACAGCAAGCAAGTTGCTGCTCAAGTGAAGAAGCCCAAGTCTGGTCCTAAGCCTGAGACTAAGTGCTTCTACTGCAAAGGGACTAGTCACTGGAAGCGGAACTGCCCCAAGTATTTGGCGGATAAGAAGGATGGCAAAGTGAACAAAGGTATATTTGATATACAGATTATTGATGTGTATTTTACTAGTGTTCGTAGCAACCCCTCGGTATTTGATACTGGTTCAGTTGCTAAGAGTAGTAACTCAAAATGGGAGTTAAAGAATGAACAGAGACTAGTTAAGGGTGAAGTGACGATGTGTGTTGGAAGTGGTTCCAAGATTGATATGATCATCATCGCACACTCCCTATACTTTCGGGATTAGTGTTGAACCTAAATAAGTGTTATTTGGTGTTTGTGTTGAGCATGAATATGATTTGATCATGTTTATTGCAATACGGTTATTCATTTAAGTAAGAGAATAAATTGTTGTTCTGTTTACATGAATAAAACCTTCTATGGTCATACACCCAATGAAAATGGTTTGTTGGATCTCGATTGTGGTGATACACATTCTCATAATATTGAAGCCAAAAGATGCAAAGTTAATAATGATAGTGCAACTTATTTGTGGCACTGCCATTTAGGTCATATTGGTGTAAAGCGCATGAAGAAAATCCATGCTGATGGGCTTTTGGAATCACTTGATTATGAATCAATTGATGATTGCGAACCGTGCCTCATGGGCAAGATGACTAAGACTCCGTTCTCCGGAACAATGGAGCAAGCAACTGACTTATTGGAAATAATACATACTGATGTATGCAGTCCGATGAATGTTGAGGCTCGCGGCAGGTATCGTTATTTTCTAACCTTCACAGATGATTTGAGTAGATATGGGTATATCTACTTGATGAAACATAAGTCTGAAACATTTGAAAAGTTCAAAAACTTCAGAGTGAAGTGGAAAATCATCGTGACAAGAAAATAAAGTTTCTATGATCTGATCGCAGAGACAAATATTTGAGTTACGAGTTTGGTCTTCAATTAAAACAATGTGGAATAGTTTCACAAAATCGTGCCACCTGGAACACCATAGCATAATGGTGTGTCCGAACGTCATAACCATACTATTATTGGATATAGTGCAATCTATGATGTTTCTTACCGATTAACCACTATAGTTTTGAGGTTATGCATTAGAGACAGCTACATTCACGTTAAATAGGGCACCATCTAAATCCGTTGAGACGACACCATATGAACTATGGTTTGGCAAGAAACCTAAGTTGTCGTTTCTTAAAGTTTGAGGTTGCAATGCTTATGTGAAAAAGTTTCAACCTGATAAGCTCAAACCCAAATCGGAGAAGTGCGTCTTCATAGGATACCCAAAAGAAAATGTTGGGTACACCTTCTATCACAGATGTTCATTGCTGAGAATGGATCCTTTCTAGAGAAGGAGTTTCTCTCAAAAGAAGTGAGTGGGAGAAAAGTAGAACTTGATGAGGTAACTGTACCTGCTCCCTTATTGGAAAGTAGTTCATCACAGAAATCTGTTTCTGTGACTACTACACCAATTAGTGAGGAAGCTAATGATGATGATCATGTAACTTCAGATCAAGTTACTACCGAACCTCGTAGGTAAACCAGAGTGAGATCCGCACCAGAGTGGTACGGTAATCCTGTTCTGGAGGTCATGTTACTTGACCATGATGAACCTACGAACTATGAGGAAGCGATGATGAGCCCAGATTCCGCAAAATGGCTTGAGGCCATGAAATCTGAGATGAGATCCATGTATAAGAACAAAGTATGGACTTTGATTGACTTGCCCAAAGATCGGCGAGCCATTGAGATTAAATGAATCTTCAAGGGGAAAACGGACGCTGATAGTAGTGTTACTATCTACAAAGCTAGAATTGTCGCAAAAAGGTTTTGACAAGTTCAAGGTGTTGACCACGATGAGAATTTCTCACTCGTATCTATGCTTAAGTCTGTCCGAATCATTTTAGCTATTGCCGCATTTTATGAAATTTGGCAAATGGATAAACAAAACTGCATTCCTTAATAGGATTTATTAAAGAAGAGTTGTATATGATGCAACCAGAAGGCTTTGTCGATCCTAAAGGTACTAACAAAATATGCAAGCTCCAGCGATCCATCTATGGACTGGTGCAAGCATCTCGGAGTTGGAATATACGTTTTGATAAGTTGATCAAAGCATATAGTTTTATACAGACTTGCGGTGAAGCCTGTATTTACAAGAAAGTGAGTGGGAGCACTACAACATTTCTGATAAGTATATGTATAACATATTGTTGATCGGAGATGATGTAGAATTATTCTGCAAAGCATAAAGGAATGTTTGAAAGGAGTTTTTTCAAAGAAAGACCTCGGTGAAGTTGCTTACATATTGAGCATCAAGATCTATAGAGATAGATCAAGACGCTTGAGAAGTTTTTCAATGAGTACATACCTTGACAAGACTTTGAAGTAGTTCAAAATGGAACAGTCAAAGAAGGAGTTCTTGCCTGTGTTACAAGGTGTGAAGTTGAGTAAGACTCAAAACCCGACCACGGCAGAAGATAGAGAGAGAATGAAAGTCATCCCTATGCCTCAGCCATAGGTTCTATAAAGTATGCCATGCTGTGTACCAGACCTATTGTATACCCTGCCCTGAGTTTGGCAAAGGAGTACAATAGTGATCTAGGAGTAGATCACTGGACATTGGTCAAAATTATCCTTAGTGGAATAAGGATATGTTTCTTGATTATGGAAGTGACAAAAGGTTCGTCGTAAAGGGTTACGTCGATGCAAATTTTGACACTGATCCAGATGACTCTAAATCTCAATCTGGATACCTATTGAAAGTGGGAGCAATTTAGCTAGAGTAGCTCTGTGCAGAGCATTGTTGACATAGAAATTTGCAAAATACTTACGGATCTGAATGTGGCAGACCCATTGACTAAACTTCTCTCACAAGCAAAACATGATCACACCTTCAGTACTCTTTGGGTGTTAATCACATAGTGATGTGAACTAGATTATTGACTCTAGTAAACCTTTGGGTGTTGGTCACATGTCGATGTGAACTATGGGTGTTAATCACATGGTGATGTGAACTATTGGTATTAAATCACATGGCGATGTGAACTAGATTATTGACTCTAGTGCAAGTGGGAGACTGAAGGAAATATGCCCTAGAGGCAATAATAAAGTTATTATTTATTTCCTTATATCATGATAAATGTTTATTATTCATGCTAGAATTGTATTAACGGAAACATAATACATGTTGAATACATAGACAAACAGAGTGTCACTAGTATGCCTCTACTTGACTCTAGCTCGTTGATCAAAGATGGTTATGTTTCCTAACCATAGACATGAGTTGTCATTTGATTAACGGGATCACATCATTAGGAGAATGATGTGATTGACTTGTCCCATTCCATTAGCATAGCACTTGATCGTTTAGTTTGTTGCTATTGCTTTCTTCATGACTTATACATGTTCCTATGACTATGAGATTATGCAACTCCTGTTTACCAGAGGAACACTTTGTGTGCTACCAAACGTCACAACGTAACTGGGTGATTATAAAGGTACTCTACAGGTGTCTCCGAAGGTACTTGTTGGGTTGGCGTATTTCGAGATTAGGATTTGTCACTCCGATTGTCGGAGAGGTATCTCTGGGCCCTCTCGGTAATGCACATCACTTAAGCCTTGCAAGCATTGCAACTAATGATTTAGTTGCGGGATGATGTATTACGGAACGAGTAAAGATACTTGCCGGTAACGAGATTGAACTAGGTATTGAGATACCGACGATCGAATCTCGGGCAAGTAACATACCGATGACAAAGGGAACAACGTATGTTGTTATACGGTCTGACCGATAAAGATCTTCGTAGAATATGTGGGAGCCAATATGAGCATCCAGGTTCCGCTATTGGTTACTGACCGGAGACATGTCTCGGTCATGTCTACATAGTTCTTGAACCCGTAGGGTCCGCACGCTTAAAGTTTCGGTGACGATTGTATTATGAGTTTATGCGATTTGATGTATCGAAGGTAGTTCGGAGTTCCGGATGAGATCGGGAAAATGACGAGGAGTCTCGAATGGTCGAGACGTAAAAATCGATATATTGGACGACTATATTCGGACATCGGAAAGGTTCCGAGTGATTCGGGTATTTTCAAGGGTACCGGGGAGTTACGGGAATACGAGGAAGAAGTAATGGGCCTCATGGGCCAAGTGGTGGAAGAGAGGAGGCAGGGCGTGCGGCCCCCCTAGCCCAAACCGAATTGGACTAGGGGGGCGGCCCCCCTTTCCTCTTTCTCCTTCCTTCTCCTTCTCCTCCTTCCTTTCCTCCTCCTAGTAGGAGTAGGAAAGGGGAGTCCTACTCCTACTAGGAGGAGGACTCCTCCTGGCGCGCCCATAGAGGGCGGGCCGGCCTCCCCCCCTGCTCCTTTATATACAGGGGCAGGGGGCACCTCTAGACACACAAGTTGATCAGTTAATCTCTCCCAGCCGTGTGCGGTGCCCCCCTCCACCATATTCCACCTCGGTCATATCGTAGCGGTGCTTAGGCGAAGCCCTGCGTCGGTAGCAACATCATCACCGTCACCACGCCGTCGTGCTGACGGAACTCTCCCGCGAAGCTCTGCTGGATCGGAGTTCGCGAGACGTCATCGAGCTGAACGTGTGCTGAACTCGGAGGTGTCGTACGTTCGGTACTTGGATCGGTCGGATCATGAAGATGTACGACTACATCAACCGCGTTGTGCTAACGCTTCCGCTTTCGGTCTACGAGGGTACGTGGACAACACTCTCCCCTCTCGTTGCTATGCATCACCATGATCTTGCTTGTGCGTAGGAAATTTTTGAAATTACTACGTTCCCCAACAGTCTGCTCATCTTCCGCGCCCATGTTGTTAACTACTTCGGCCTCTTTTGGTTCATAGGGTAGAAAAATTATAGAAATAGAAAAGTCATAGAAAATGAGATGACATGTATCTCAAATCCTATGAGTAGGAATAGGAAATGAGATGTTCTTTGTTTCACATTATAGAATTTTTTTTATTGAGTCTAGGCTAATGTTTATTTTCTTATGAAATGTGGAGGATAGGAAGATTTTCTCCATAGAAATAGGATTTCATTCCTACAAATCAAAGAGCTCTATAGGAATTTTTCCTATAAAAATCCTACCCTATAAAATTCCTTCAAACCAAAGAAGACCTTCGTCTGCAATCCAGCGACTCGTCAGTATGCTCGCCTCCCACTGCGCCATGGTATCATGCCCTTGGGAATGCACCCTCACCCACCTACCGGCGTGTACAGACTACTTCTCTACTCGCACAAGTTCTTGCTTCACCCTGAGGGTTGGGACCATGAGCCGGTACCTGGCAATGAAGATTCATGCTACGTCTGGGCATTAGGCTCCGACCAGCCGCCGAGACACATCGGTTAGCCAGATGTGATTTCCCTGGAATTCTACACTTATGTGCTATTTCGTGGTAGCCTGCATTTGTTCCCATCGGATGATGGCAGCGAAAACAATATGATAGTGGTGTTCGACACCACATCTGAGTCATTCAGGAAGATGCGTGCTCCCATTGCTACTGACTGGGCTGGCTTGTTTGAGATGGACGGCATGCTTGACATGGCTATCTTTGATAATGTGAAAATAATTGATATCTGGGTTTTGCAAGACTACGAAAGGGAGGTCTGGGCCTTCAATTGCCGGATTAAATTGCCGGTTGCGGAGATCAGGATGCACTGTGACAAGTATAACGGTTGACTGCAGTTGGATGTGCTTGTCGTGCCTAGGGATTGTGAATTGCTGGTCCTAGTCAAAGTTGACAGGTGGCTACTCCAGGTTGGCATGGATGGCAAGTTGGTTGCTACGTTCCATCACAAAAAAGTCGATCTTACTCACTTTCAGCTGAAACAAACGCTTCTCCCGCATACCTTCTTTCAGACACTAGAGAGCTATGTTGTGAATGCTCTGCCTTCCATCTGAAGACCGTTGAGTGAACTGGTGCTTCTTAACATCCTAGACGTTTGTATCCTCATGAGCTGCAAGATCGATGTATGAATTGGATACACTATGAGCTACTAGCTTCTTTGTTGATGCACATAAAATTCTAATCTCGAAGCTTTGACTGTTACATAGTTGCATGAAATCTATAGGTGTGTCGATACCCTTCCATGTTGAAGGAAGCGAGTGATGTGCGTGTTGATTCTAAGATTATCAAAATTCATTTTGACGCATTTGAAATATGTCAAGAATTATCTGGGTGATGTTTCTATTTTCTGGAACGGAAGAAATATTTTGCTCCTTGGTGAAGGAAAAGATAATTTCTTTCTCCGAGGCGGCAGAGTGAAGCCATTGACCGTGGCATGAACCACTGTTGCGACCAAAGGGAACCTGATGGACTAGTATGGATGGGCTTGCGGCTGTGTTTGTGCAATGTAGCACTCTCTGTACATAACCTGCTCAGCCCTCCCGTGTATGACAGAGGATAAATGGTGGCAGATCAGATGCAAAAGGCGATAAGTAGGAGAGTGGCGTTTTGGATCTCGGCCTCAATGTAGGCTCAAATTTTGAAAAAAAAATCAAAATTCAAAATTTTCAGTTTTGAAAAAATCTGAAATTTTTTTGTAGAAGTAAACAAGGATGTGAGGTGTACAAGTAAACAGGTTATTTTTTGAGAACCGCCCATCTGGACTTTATACATTCAAGCGGGACAAGTCTGGTTGAACAGCGTCAACCAAGAAATTCAGGGATTACAGGTATGATTGATTGATCGACCCCCACTGATAACGAGTAGGCCCAAATAATTCGATTGGGGTCGTTGCTGACCCATACCACATAGTTTCAGCAACTACGAAAGCTGCAAAAGAAAAAACAGCAGCGATACTATTGGAAAGTACAGTTTCAATATTGCCCATACGTAATCCTGGTGCTCGCATTTATTTCTGAATTTATTTCAGAATTTCTGGTGATGCGTATTCAGTGGGAGAAGACGTTCACGTCGACGACGAGGCGTCTACGGTGTCTTCATAAATTTCAAGATGATATGCCGGCTCAGTCTTTTAGAGGTGCTCATAGGGATAAAATGTGCGTGTGTGCGTTCATAGGAGTGAGTGTATGTGCGTGTGTATATGAGCGCTTGTGTCTGTACTGATATTCAAAAAAGTAATAATGCCCATACGTAATCCTTTATATAGACGTTAAGGCGGCCGGACTCTAAAATGGAATAAGCCGGCTAATATACCCAATGTACCCGCAACATAGATGGACGACCGACCACGACGACACAGGTACACCAAGTTCGATTCGGGATGGCCAGCAGGTTCGGCGAAAGCACACGATCGAGGTCGATCTGCTCTCCGTCTTCAACTCTCCGTCGGAGGTGAAAACAAACGAGCTATATATATAGCAGACATTAGATGGATTGTATCTCATAACCGCAGGTCCGCAGCGCATGCATATTCCGTGAAAGTATAAGACGAGACCTAGCTACCTCCGCCGTCCTGCTCTGCTCCTGGGACGCATCGACAGCTCTCAGCCGGCGACCATGGCCAAGGCCGCAAGGGCAGGAGCGACGCCTTCCCTCGGTGGTCTCCTGGAGGAGATCGTCATCTGGGAGATCCTCGTCCGCCTGCCCCCGAAAGCCCTCCTCCGCTGCCGCGCCGTCTGCCGCTCCTGGCGCAGTGTAACCTCCACCCATGACTTTCTCCTCGCTCACCATGCCCTCCAGCCCGCCCTCCCCCTCCTCGACAACGGCGATTATATAGACCTCATCAACAACTCCATAGACATCTGCTGCTTGAACAATCGGCCAGGTCTTGCCGCCCCCGACCAGCTTCAGTCGGTCGCCTTATTGAAACTGGGCGGCAACTTCGCCTACTCTCATCCGGTTGCCTCCTGTGATGGCATCCTCATCTTCTGCATCGACGACAGCGACTTCTTCATCTGCAATCCGGCAACTCGTCAGTATGCTCCCCTCCTGCTGCCTACGGATCGTAGGTGGACGCTCCTGGGAATGTACCCTCACACCCCTACCGGCGAGTACAGGCTGCTGCTCTACTCATACAAGCCTAACCCATACAATGACGATGAGCTAGCACCCGGTGGTCAAGTTTCGTGCCATGTCTTGTCACTGGGCTCCGGCCAGCCTCCGAGGCGCATCGGGTGTCCAGATGTGAGTATGCCGGAATGTGAACATCATGTACTATTCCGTGGTAACTTGCATTGGTTCCCGTCACATGAAGACATTGAAGGCAAGATGATAGTGTTGTTCGACACCACATCTGAGTCATTACGAGAGATGCGCGCTCCCGTTGCCGACTACGCTCACCTGTTCGAGGTAGACGGCAAGCTCGGCATGGCCATCTTGGATTTTGTGCCGACTATTGATATCTGGATGTTGCAAAACTATGAGAGGGAGGTCTGGGCCTTTAATTGCCGGATTGAATTACCTGTTACAGAGATCAGGGGGCAATGCAATAGGTATGACGGTCCATTGGATTTGGATGTGGTGGTCGTGCCTGGGGATGGTGAGTTGCTCATGCTGGTCAAATTTGCCGAGTGGCTAATTCGGGTTGGTATGGATGGCAAGCTGGTCGCCGCGTTCCATCGCAAAGAAGTTGATCCTACTTATTTTCAGCTGAAGCAAAGTCTTGTTCCACATAACTTCTTTCCAACACTAGATGGTTATGTTGTGAATGCTCTGCCTTTCATCTGAAGGTTGTTTAGTGGGCTGGTGCTTCTTGGCATCCTAGATGTATGTATCCTTGAATCCACTATGAGCTACTAGATTCTTTGTTGATGCATATTGCATTCTAACCTTTTGAAAATATGTCTTCTGTTGAAAGCTTATATTCTACCATGTTTTGTAAGCTTTGCCTTTTGAAGGGGTCAAAATCATACAGTTAGCCATGGCCAGGATTGTGAATATATAAGTGAAAATGAAGAAGAAGAAAGTTCCAAGAAAGGCTGAACTTCCGTATATAGAAAAAGGAACGACGTTATCAAACAAATTCAGTTCCTCAGCTGATGATTCAACGGGTTCATGATAAGCTAGATTTGGATCCACTCTAATTGACTGTTTTTGCCATTTGTGCGCAAGGAGAAATACCATCGGTGCATAATGTGGACATCTAGCATGATATTTTTCTCTACTGATGCCATTGGGCCAAAGGATATCACAAAATTAAGTAGCGAACCAGTTCATACTTAACGATTTTCCCTTGGAAATACTAGTAGTGAACTAGTGATGATGGCCAGATTAATATTTTTGTGGACAAAATATAATGGAAAAAAAAGCTGTGAAAAAAATACTGGAAACAAAATTAAGCTTTAATGTGAAAAGATGCACACCTTGTTGTATCCTTTGAGCCATCCCTATCCAGAAATAGAAATGAAGCATCCTCACAACAAGTAATACTTTCACCACAAGCAATACTTTCAGTTATTTCTGTTCCAGTTGCTGCTCAATTTACTTGCTTGTCATCAAAGATTTTTTGGCATTACTGATCGCTATGATAAAATCTGCATTACTGGCAAGTCAGGCTTACAAGATTTGGCGCAGTTCTGTTGGATATCTGGCAGTACACTTGTGTATAAGCTCCAGGCTCTTCTGTTGTCATGAACAGAGGCTCTTGAGATCAAACTTACATGACTGCATGACCTAGTGTTCTACAACTGTGAGTCAGTGATACAAACTCTACACATTCGCATTGCTAAGCTTAGTAACTGCTAATCAATTCTGTAACCAGTACATGCCAAATTGCAGATATAATTGAAAACGTTGTTTCGAAGGTAATAACAAGTACTATGCATGCAAACACGTTTTTGAAACTAAGGAGAGGAATTAAACACAGTGAAATAGCACACATTGGTCAGAGGAGATGCAATCAAACCTCATCAGAAACATAGCCAGTGAAGATATCACAAAGATCAAACACGGGGGATGATTCCTAACAATCATGTCCTATATTTCTTGCCAGATCATCATAGTGAGACAGATATCTATCTGGCAAGAAGCCTGAGAGTTGGGTTCAATGTCCGGCGAGAAGCATTGTTCAACATTAAGTAGCGGCACACACTGTATTGTCGATCACTAGCTATAGCTTTTGAGGTTATGATCACACGTAGATTACTATGCAAGTACGCATCAGCCATTATTATTAATAGTGCCTCAGGACCACAGGGCACCAGCTTGGCGGAGCAGCGGCACGAGATGGCCGCCGAGATGCAGCTGCATGACCTGCCTGGTGCCACCGACAAGCGCGCCATGGATGAATACTGCCGGCACCGCCGGGCTCTGGCCCACCATGCCAGCGAGCGCCCTCTCCAGGTCCTCCCTCTGGGGGTCTTTGTCCAGCTCGTGCACCGTAGAGCTAACACCCAGCTCCGCAAAGAGCCTCGTCATGGTGTGGGACATGCAGCAGCAGCTCACCCCAAAGATCACCACCGTGCCCTGTGACGCAATCGTCGTCACCCTCTCCGCCATTGCTGAATTGCCTAGCTCTCTCTCCTCTGTATCTCGATCGATCAGCTCACTTCACTTGAGCTAGCTGTAGGCTGTTGCTTCTTGCAGCTTTGTGATGGTGATGACCCAACATTTATAGATGGCTGGGGGGTAAGAGGAAGTGCTTAATCGAGGTGTAAGGTAAACACTGGCGTGTGGAAAATTAGGGATAACATATATCCTGTGTGAAAAGGTTCTTTTCTAGCACCACTTGTAACCTTGGCCTTTGGGAGGGGCAAAATTTCACAGTTAGGTAACGCTAGGAATGTGGCTAATCTTTAATATTATTTTACAATGTTTTCGATAAGTGAAAAACAAAGGTGAATAGGATTCAAGATAACCTGGACTTTAGGCATCATATATAGAAAAAAGATCCATGGTATTGATCGATCAATCAAAATCAATGCTTCAGCCGTTGATTTGTTAGGTTCCTGATAAACTAGATTAAGATCCACTCTAATGGCCATTTGTGTGTGACAAGGAATAGCACCGAGGTGGAGTTTGTGCACGTCATGTATCACATATCTTTTTATCATAGTTGTGGAGTCGTGCGTGACAAGGAATGACATTAAAACCACTCTACGAAATGGCATCCATTAAATTTTCCCTTAGAATTGCTAGTGTACTGGTAACTAGTGATGATGGGTGGCTTACACAGCTCTGATAACATAAAAATTGTACAAAATGGATGATTTTTTTTAAAGAGCATATCATGAATAACATGAGTACCTTGTCTTATCCTTTGAGCCATCCCTGTACAGGCCAACTTTCTTGACAAAAACTGTATATTCAGTTATTTCCCTTTCATTACCAGAAAGTCAATATTAATGCACACTGCCGATAAACTTAGAAGATTCAGTACAGTTCTGCTGGATATCTTGCAATATACCTCTGCAAACTTACATGACCGATTGACTGCAATATCTACTATTTCAGGAAGAGAAACGACTATATGCAATATCTTATACGCAGATTACGCACCATGGTTAATCTTAGAAGACACAGTATAGTTCTGCTGGAAAACTTGCAATACACTTGTACTAACTTCATGTTTTTCCAGTGAAATGAACAGAGGTTGTACGACGTGGCATGAACGTCTATACATTTGTATTCATAAGCTTAATATTTGCTATCAAAATCGGAACTAAGTACGAGACTATTATTCCTACTCATACTTATTGGCCAAATAGCAGACAGAATGACACATGTTGATTGCAGAGTAGTGACAAATACTCCCTGCGTCCCAAATTAAGTGACTTAGTACAAAGTTAGTACAAAGTTAAGTCACTTATTTTGGGACGGTAAAAAGGCATGCACTAGCTAGATGAGATGTACTCAAGCCCATCTGAATAATATAATATTGATTGGTCATACATTTCCATACCTCATAAGAGAAACATAGCTTTCCATCATAGAAGTTGTACCCAGTGACGATAGTACAAAGATCAAAGCACAGGGGGATCATTGCGCTTGATCATGCCCCCCGTTCAGTGCATGGGAACTAGGAGGCCAGATCATCATAAGAGAGAGATATGTATGTGGTTCATACCTGGACGAATAAAACGATGATCAGAGGTTCTAAGACCCAACTGCAATATCTACTGTTTTAGGAAGAGAAATAAATAGCAAAGTACTATACACATCACAGTTAATCTTAGATGATTCAGTGTATTTCTGCTGGATAACTTGCAATACACTTCTGCAAACATCAGAATTTTTTCAGTGAAATGAACAGAGGTTCTTAATATCCAACTTACGTTCCGCAGAATCTAGTGCTCTACAATGTGGCATGAACATCTGCACATTTGAGTTGCTTCGCTTAATATTTGTTAATGAACTCGGAACCAGGTAGGAATCTATTACTCATACTTATTGGCAAAATAGCAGACAAGACAACACATGTTTACTGCAGAGTAGTGACAAATACTAAAGAATAAAACACGATAAAATGGCATACACTAGCTAAATGAGATGTAGTCAAGCCCATCCCAACAATATTGATTAGTCATACATTTCTGTACCTCATCAGAGAAACATAGCTTTCTATCATAGAATTTGTACCAAGCGATGATAGTTCAAAGATCAAAGCACAGCGGGATCATTGCTCTTGATTGTGTCCCTTTTCAGTGCAGGGAAAACAGGCGGCCAGATCATCATAAAGGGAGAGACATGTATGTGGCTCAAACCCATACGAAAAAAACCATGATGATACGGTGCCTGCTCATACACCTTCTCAACCACCCTGCTCCTCAGGTGAACACAAAGGACAACACCATATCTCACATAATCCAAGAATACAAACTCGGCATTGTCCCCAACTGAAGCAACACCAAGAAAATCGCCATCCTGTGGCATCCAAACCCAATTGTGACCAGCAGAAAGTGCATATGCCTCGCGGAGACTAAATGTGTCCACCAGCAGCCAGCCGCCCGCACCATCGCTGTTGCTCACCATCCGATGGAGCCACACACTGAGCTGCAACCCGTCTGCATTGACAAGATATATCCCGGAACCCTCGGCAGATGAGAGCATGTAATTGCGCCCTATTTCAGCTGGGAGCTCGAGCTTGAGGAACCTTGCCGCAGCCAAATCTAGACCCAGGATGCACCCAAAACTGGTCACCATGAAAACCTTGCCACGGACGGGTGGAAGCATTTTTTGTAAGGAAGGCTGCAGGATTCGGGACCTCTGTCATTGCGGTGGCAGGGAAGCCCCAACCGCCGGATCCCAGCACGTACACTTCCGCACGGACTTTCCGCCGGACCTGCCACAGATATACCAAGGTGATGAAGTCGCGGCTCCCATCCTCGGGTAGGATAATCCTATTGAACACCCCTAGAGCGGGCTCCTCCCGGTGGGGCGGCGGGATCGGTGGGAGGGCCAACTCGGACTCCTCGGAGAGCTGCGGCGCGAGGAGGGAGCGCTTGACCGCCGTGGAAGAGCGTAGTGACGAGGCGGCCGTTCCGGCTGTGTCCGATACCCAGCCCACGGCAGCGGAAGGCGTCGTTGCAGGAGGAGGCCACACGGCGTGAGAGAGCGGCAAGCTCCGGGGACTGCTCGAGCTGCACGAACTGGTACCGGTCGTCGTTGCTGACGCAGAAGCCGAGGAGGCGGGGTGGGTGGCGCTCGCGGAAGAGGCGGAGGAAGGCCGGGTCGGACGCGTGGAAGAGCCACCGCTTGGAGACGAGGGAGGCGCGGACGAGGCAATTGGGGAAGCCGAGGCGGAGGAGGATCTCGCGGAAGAGGTCGTCGTCGCCGAGCACCGATGACACCGATGCGGTCGCGACCGCCGTCCATATTTTTGGTCAAAACATATCTTTTTTTTTAGGGTGGTCAAAACAGATCTGGGGGGTTTCTAGGAGGAAAGGGGATTTTCTCTACGGTTGTGACGGTTACCAAATACTGACTGGTGTTGATTTTTTTTCAGAAGTACGCAAATTGCGTATCATAACTTTAGAAGAAGAGAATTGCAATACAAGACAACTATCACCTGCTGCGAACAATGAGGATAGCACTTGCTCTACACCCGGGCTAGTTCAAAGACAACCACCAACGACAACATAGTTACAAAGCAAAAGAGCATGTCCATATCAGAAAAACCTCGCCGCGTCTCGGACGCTGTCGATCACCTCCAAAAGACAGCATCTCCACCGATCATCCTTGTCTACGCACCATCCCCCTTTATGTCGAAAGGAGGTGGCAAGAGAATGGCGGGACTCGATTCGCCCCGAGGAAGGCATCGTCTTGGAATCACCAACAATGGACATACATTGCCCCTCAGAAGATCGATCGTGAACAATGGCAAACACCAGAGAAGCACAGCGTAGGACCTCCAAACCGCGTCGACACGATGCTCCCAATAGAGAGACGACATCGAAGACGTCGCCATCGTGCCGATCCTGCCGATCTAGGCTTTTGTCCGGAGACACCTACCATCATCAAAGGAGCGAGAGGAATGGCGACGCACCTCGACGACATCGCCAAGAAGGGGAATGACACTCGTGGATGACATCGCCGCCGACCCAACAAAAACCGAGCAGAGTTTTCATCCATATGGCCGCCTATCTCCACACCTCCAGGTTAGGGTAGCACCGTCCATGAAGCCTCACACCGCCGCCACGGCAGCCCCTTGCCAACGAAGCTGCACCGCCGTGGCCCGCCAACACCTTCCACAGCAGAGAGAGCGTTACCCAAAGACGTGCAGGAGCAGGAGAACACAACCAATCTTACACCTCCAGCACGACCAAGAACTGGCAGCCCCGAGCCAGCTTCCACCTCTAGCCGGGCAGACATGGGCCGCCGCAGACCGTGGCCGTCCCACCAGGGACCTCCTATGTGCCGCTCTTTGCGGCGAAGAGACGTAGTTTCGCACAGGCGGCCTCTGACTGGGCCGGCCCATGACCACCAGCGAACCTCTATAGCTCCAAAAAAAAGTTCGACTTCGCTGTGAATCAATCCAGCGATCTCATGCTGCCAACGACGAGCCTCAACCAGCTAAGCTAGTGAGATTTTTTGATTAGGCGACATCAACCTATAAGAACCAATAGGCAGCGTAGATCCAAATTAATTTGGAATTTTGAAAGCAGTTTTTTTAAACCGAGTTTTTTGTGAAACGCAAACACTGTTCAAATTTGCGAATTGTTTTACAAAATTGAAACACTTTCCAAAATAACGAACACTTTTTTTCTGAAAACAGGAACATTTTTCGAAATTCGAAATGAAAATTGTGCAAACGCGGACATTTTTTAAACTCCCGAACAAAATTTGAAAACACAAACAATTTTTAGAAATTTTTGAACAATTATTGAAAAGGGAACATATTTTTAAACACAAAAAATTAAAACATGAACATTTTCTTAAAAAGGGAACAGTTTCTGAGAAGTTGTGAAGTGTTTTAGCAGAAACATTCCGAACACTTTTTTAATATGTGAACATTTTTTGTATTTATGAACAAAAGTTGAAAACACAATATTTTTTGAATATTGATCGATATTTAGAAGCAAGAATATTTCTTGAAATTTCTGCACATTTTTCAAAATAAAATAACGTTGAAAAATATAAAAACATATAGTACACGAACAATTTTTAAAAGTGTGATCATTTTTCGCATTTACGAACGAAATTTGAAAGCACATCCTTTTTTGAATTTTGATCATTTTTTAAAAGCACGAACATTTTTTTAAATTTTAGAACATTTTGAAAGAAACGAACGAAATATGAATTTTCTGAACTTTGATGAATTTCTGAATTTTACTAAACTAGAACATTTTATGAAAAAACGAACAAATTTTTGGAAAAGGCAAACATGTTTTGAATTTTCGAACATTTTTTGAACAAGAAAATGAAAATTAAAGAAAATAAAAAAAGGATTATGAGAAAACATAAAAATGAAAAAAAAAACATTAAAAAACGAAAAGGAAAAGGAAAAGAAAGAAAACATGGTTCTGAATCTTCTAGATGGTTCACAAACCCGAAATAAACTGGCTGGAAACCCGTGGAACATTTCCAAAACCGGAAACAGAAAGGTTTGCGTGCAGTCACGAAATGGGCCGGCCCTAATCGCCTGTGCGTTGGGGCGACAATTTGCCCCAACGTGCGGCAAATAGGAAATTCCGTCCCACTACTCCGACGGACAGCCGCACGCCGGCAACCGCATGACCTGGATCCGGCACGGATTCTGGCCCAGATCGGCTCGCACCTCCACCTCCTTGCGAGCCAGAGTCTGGGATTTGTGGGCCATTTTTCGGCCCGAAGCCCAAGCCCATATCGATGTTGGTTTCCTCCTCCAGTCCAGTCCAGTCCATTCCAGTCTTGTCTCAAAAAAAAAAAGTCCAGTCCAGTCCACCCCATCGGCGAGAGAGGGGAAGCGCAGGTGGGTGCGTGATGGCCGCCGTCGCCGGAGCCGGAGGAGGCGACGAGATGCTGCTGCGGCGCTCGCGCCGGCGGCTGCCCCTCGCCGACCTCACGAACCTCTCCTCCGCCACCTCCGCCATCACCCGCCTGAAGCGCAATCCCCAGCACCGCACGAGCCCCGCCAGCAGCGCCAGCAGCATTGGCTCCTCCACCGTTCCCCGCATCCCCACGCCTCCTCCGCCCGCGGCCCTCTCCGGTGAGCAGAGCAACCTCTCCCTTCCCTTGCTTATTCATTAAGAGCCAGCTTAGTAGCTAGGGTTTCGCTGGATTCGGGAATCACTGGCTTGCCTGTTCCTACCCTAACCTAGCCTAGGGGGTGCTGATGCTGAATGCTGAATGCTGATGGATCCTCCATCCCATCCCCGCCAACAACCGCCGCTGCTCCTTAATTTCATCCTACCAGTAATATTGGCATGCTTAATTATCCATTCACTGCCCATTCAGGCTACTCTAATTTGTTCTCCTCTACTAATTTGATAATCTCAGCCCTAGTTTAATCTGTGCTAAGCTGAAGCAACTAGGCATGCTGTACGTGGATGCTCTCACCCGTGCTCCGCTCCAAGGCAACCGCTTCTGTTGCCCAATGTTACCGGAATGCTCTGCAGAAAATGGATATCTGTCACTAGTCTTTCTTCTCTGTTGTCATGTGAAAACTATTCCTCCCTTTCTTAACTTCACTGACAGTAAGTAATGTTGCGCCTTCTGTTTCTTTATATTGGAAAGAAGAAAAAGGCATATGTACTAGTTTCCACGACGAAAGAAATTGAGAATGGATATTTTTTGTAAGAGAACGTTCACGCGACGCAATTGTGGAAATGGTCATCTGGTCAAAGAATAGGAGAACTCCACACTTGCTAGCCAAGTTCACTATGTCTGTTCCCAGTTTGCTCCTAGTAACGAGAGAACTTTGATTTGTTCCTTTATTTCATTTGATTTCCTTTTTTTGCCAGTAATTAATTACTGTGAGTTCCTTTATTTGATTTGATTCTCTTTTCTGGCACTAGTTTCTACGACTAAGGGCAAGGATAAATCCACAAGGGAGCTTCAAAGTTCCAATACTCATCTAAACAAGATTCAAAAGATCAGGTATGTTGTACATCAGCACTCCACTCACCATGATTTCCATAGACTGTTCCTGCACTTACTCGACGAATATTGGGAATGCATTACATCATTTTTAGAACTGTGGGTGGGCATTATTACACTTAAAACCATCTAGTATTCTAGATTTAGTCTGCTCCACCTCATGTTTACTAAAAGATCCATTCATTTGTTCCACTTTTTTTTCCTGCTTTCCTGCTGCTCCTCCGTGGGAAACTCTGTATGTGTAACGCTGAACACAGACCACAATTCCAAATAGCAAGTTATAATGATTATTTCATATTGATTGATTGATCTCTCCCTTGCATACCTCCAGTAAACCTAAGGTGAAGACTGGAGGCGTGCTACCTGGGACGTCATCTCCTCCTAGCAAAAACACAAGGAAGGTATATGCACATATGTCAGGTTTCTGCTCAGCAATCAGTGTGTTAACTGTTTGCATATGGAAATTATGAGATCCCTCCCTGTTTGCCACCCAGCGGGTCTTTCCCCATTCGTGATAGTCTGGTAACATGAACTCTTTCTTATTGCCTCGCTGCTGTGCCTGGATTTCAGATAACAAGGAAAGAGCAGCCGCGCACAGAGTCTTTGATCTCCCCCTTGTATGCCTCTAGTAAAACAAAGGCGAAGACTAGTGGAGACGTGCTGCCTGGGGCATCAACACCTCCCAGCAAAAAGATAATGAAGGTATGTATATATGAGCTTTCTGCTCAAGTATTATCATGTCCAATTTTTATTTGGCATCTAGCAGCCCTCCCTGTGTTACTACCCTGCGGACCTTTCCCCGTTCATGAAACTGCCTTTGGTTTATTTTGAAAAGAAGGTGAACTCCTATCTTATTACGTCGCTGTGGTGTTTGCATGAATTTTAGGTAACAAGGGAAGAGCAGCCGCGCACAGAGCCTTT